>NW_028152071.1:0-132500 GCF_964638095.1 Poromitra crassiceps
AGGCTGAATACCGCACTGAGTCAATGCGGGTCTTAGCCTCTCTGGTGTCAACACTCTGTCTGATTTTGGATTTTTTTTTTTTTTTTTTCCAAAATCAGACTTGACACCAGAGAGGCTGAATACCGCACTGAGTCAATGCGGTCTTAGCCTCTCTGGTCTCAACACTCTGTCTGATTTTGGATTTTTTTTTTTTTTTTTTCCAAAATCAGACTTGACACCAGAGAGGCTGAATACCGCACTGAGTCAATGCGGTCTTAGCCTCTCTGGTGTCAACACTCTGTCTGATTTTGGATTTTTTTTTTTTTTTTTCAAAATCAGACTTGACACCACGAGAGAGCTGAATACCGCACTGAGTTAATGCGGTCTTAGCCTCTCTGGTCTCAACACTCTGTCTGATTTTGGATTTTTTTTTTTTTTTTTTCCAAAATCAGACTTGACACCAGAGAGGCTGAATACCGCACTGAGTCAATGCGGTCTTAGCCTCTCTGGTCTCAACACTCTGTCTGATTTTGGATTTTTTTTTTTTTTTTTCCAAAATCAGACTTGACACCAGAGAGGCTGAATACCGCACTGAGTCAATGCGGTCTTAGCCTCTCTGGTGTCAACACTCTGTCTGATTTTGGATTTTTTTTTTTTTTTTCCAAAATCAGACTTGACACCAGAGAGGCTGAATACCGCACTGAGTCCAATGCGGTCTTAGCCTCTCTGGTCTCAACACTCTGTCTGATTTTGGATTTTTTTTTTTTTTTTTTCCAAAATCAGACTTGACACCAGAGAGGCTGAATACCGCACTGAGTCAATGCGGTCTTAGCCTCTCTGGTGTCAACACTCTGTCTGATTTTGGATTTTTTTTTTTTTTTTTCAAAAATCAGACTTGACACCAGAGAGGCTGAATACCGCACTGAGTCAATGCGGTCTTAGCCTCTCTGGTCTCAACACTCTGTCTGATTTTGGATTTTTTTTTTTTTTTTTTCCAAAATCAGACTTGACACCAGAGAGGCTGAATACCGCACTGAGTCAATGCGGTCTTAGCCTCTCTGGTGTCAACACTCTGTCTGATTTTGGATTTTTTTTTTTTTTTTTCCAAAATCAGACTTGACACCAGAGAGGCTGAATACCCGCACTGAGTCAATGCGGTCTTAGCCTCTCTGGTCTCAACACTCTGTCTGATTTTGGATTTTTTTTTTTTTTTTCCAAAATCAGACTTGACACCAGAGAGGCTGAATACCGCACTGAGTCAATGCGGTCTTAGCCTCTCTGGTCTCAACACTCTGTCTGATTTTGGATTTTTTTTTTTTTTTTTCCAAAATCAGACTTGACACCAGAGAGGCTGAATACCGCACTGAGTCAATGCGGT
The DNA here is from genome assembly GCF_964638095.1 of Poromitra crassiceps. Lineage (NCBI taxonomy): Eukaryota > Metazoa > Chordata > Actinopteri > Beryciformes > Melamphaidae > Poromitra > Poromitra crassiceps. Next base: position 1,358 of record NW_028152071.1, read on the forward strand.
CTTAGCCTCTCTGGTGTCAACACTCTGTCTGATTTTGGATTTTTTTTTTTTTTTTTCAAAAATCAGACTTGACACCAGAGAGGCTGAATACCGCACTGAGTCAATGCGGTCTTAGCCTCTCTGGTGCTCAACACTCTGTCTGATTTTGGATTTTTTTTTTTTTTTTCAAAAATCAGACTTGACACCAGAGAGGCTGAATACCGCACTGAGTCAATGCGGTCTTAGCCTCTCTGGTGTCAACACTCTGTCTGATTTTGGATTTTTTTTTTTTTTTTTCAAAATCAGACTTGACACCAGAGAGGCTGAATACCGCACTGAGTCAATGCGGTCTTAGCCTCTCTGGTCGTCAACACTCTGTCTGATTTTGGATTTTTTTTTTTTTTTTTCAAAATCAGACTTGACACCCAGAGAGGCTGAATACCGCACTGAGTCAATGCGGTCTTAGCCTCTCTGGTCTCAACACTCTGTCTGATTTTGGATTTTTTTTTTTTTTTTTCCAAAATCAGACTTGACACCAGAGAGGCTGAATACCGCACTGAGTCAATGCGGTCTTAGCCTCTCTGGTGTCAACACTCTGTCTGATTTTGGATTTTTTTTTTTTTTTTTCCAAAATCAGACTTGACACCAGAGAGGCTGAATACCGCACTGAGTCAATGCGGTCTTAGCCTCTCTGGTCTCAACACTCTGTCTGATTTTGGATTTTTTTTTTTTTTTTTTCCAAAATCAGACTTGACACCAGAGAGGCTGAATACCGCACTGAGTCAATGCGGTCTTAGCCTCTCTGGTGTCAACACTCTGTCTGATTTTGGATTTTTTTTTTTTTTTTTCCAAAATCAGACTTGACACCAGAGAGGCTGAATACCGCACTGAGTCAATGCGGTCTTAGCCTCTCTGGTCTCAACACTCTGTCTGATTTTGGATTTTTTTTTTTTTTTTTTCCAAAATCAGACTTGACACCAGAGAGGCTGAATACCGCACTGAGTCAATGCGGTCTTAGCCTCTCTGGTGTCAACACTCTGTCTGATTTTGGATTTTTTTTTTTTTTTTTCCAAAATCAGACTTGACACCAGAGAGGCTGAATACCGCACTGAGTCAATGCGGTCTTAGCCTCTCTGGTGTCAACACTCTGTCTGATTTTGGATTTTTTTTTTTTTTTTTCCAAAATCAGACTTGACACCAGAGAGGCTGAATACCGCACTGAGTCAATGCGGTCTTAGCCTCTCTGGTCTCAACACTCTGTCTGATTTTGGATTTTTTTTTTTTTTTTTTCCAAAATCAGACTTGACACCAGAGAGGCTGAATACCGCACTGAGTCAATGCGGTCTTAGCCTCTCTGGTGTCAACACTCTGTCTGATTTTGGATTTTTTTTTTTTTTTTTTCCAAAATCAGACTTGACACCAGAGAGGCTGAATACCGCACTGAGTCAATGCGGTCTTAGCCTCTCTGGTCTCAACACTCTGTCTGATTTTGGATTTTTTTTTTTTTTTTTTCCAAAATCAGACTTGACACCAGAGAGGCTGAATACCGCACTGAGTCAATGCGGTCTTAGCCTCTCTGGTCTCAACACTCTGTCTGATTTTGGATTTTTTTTTTTTTTTTTCCAAAATCAGACTTGACACCAGAGAGGCTGAATACCGCACTGAGTCAATGCGGTCTTAGCCTCTCTGGTGTCAACACTCTGTCTGATTTTGGATTTTTTTTTTTTTTTTCCAAAATCAGACTTGACACCAGAGAGGCTGAATACCGCACTGAGTCAATGCGGTCTTAGCCTCTCTGGTCTCAACACTCTGTCTGATTTTGGATTTTTTTTTTTTTTTTTCCAAAATCAGACTTGACACCAGAGAGGCTGAATACCGCACTGAGTCAATGCGGTCTTAGCCTCTCTGGTGTCAACACTCTGTCTGATTTTTGATTTTTTTTTTTTTTTCTAAAATCAGACTTGACACCAGAGAGGCTGAATACCGCACTGAGTCAATGCGGTCTTAGCCTCTCTGGTCTCAACACTCTGTCTGATTTTGGATTTTTTTTTTTTTTTTTCAAAATCAGACTTGACACCAGAGAGGCTGAATACCGCACTGAGTCAATGCGGTCTTAGCCTCTCTGGTGTCAACACTCTGTCTGATTTTTGGATTTTTTTTTTTTTTCTAAAATCAGACTTGACACCAGAGAGGCTGAATACCGCACTGAGTCAATGCGGTCTTAGCCTCTCTGGTCTCAACACTCTGTCTGATTTTGGATTTTTTTTTTTTTTTTTTCAAAATCAGACTTGACACCAGAGAGGCTGAATACCGCACTGAGTCAATGCGGTCTTAGCCTCTCTGGTCTCAACACTCTGTCTGATTTTGGATTTTTTTTTTTTTTTTTCCAAAATCAGACTTGACACCAGAGAGGCTGAATACCGCACTGAGTCAATGCGGTCTTAGCCTCTCTGGTGTCAACACTCTCTCTGATTTTGGATTTTTTTTTTTTTTTTTCCAAAATCAGACTTGACACCAGAGAGGCTGAATACCGCACTGAGTCAATGCGGTCTTAGCCTCTCTGGTGTCAACACTCTGTCTGATTTTGGATTTTTTTTTTTTTTTTCCAAAATCAGACTTGACACCAGAGAGGCTGAATACCGCACTGAGTCAATGCGGTCTTAGCCTCTCTGGTCTCAACACTCTGTCTGATTTTGGATTTTTTTTTTTTTTTTTCCAAAATCAGACTTGACACCAGAGAGGCTGAATACCGCACTGAGTCAATGCGGTCTTAGCCTCTCTGGTGTCAACACTCTGTCTGATTTTGGATTTTTTTTTTTTTTTTCCAAAATCAGACTTGACACCAGAGAGGCTGAATACCGCACTGAGTCAATGCGGTCTTAGCCTCTCTGGTCTCAACACTCTGTCTGATTTTGGATTTTTTTTTTTTTTTTTCAAAAATCAGACTTGACACCAGAGAGGCTGAATACCGCACTGAGTCAATGCGGTCTTAGCCTCTCTGGTGTCAACACTCTGTCTGATTTTGGATTTTTTTTTTTTTTTCTAAAATCAGACTTGACACCAGAGAGGCTGAATACCGCACTGAGTCAATGCGGTCTTAGCCTCTCTGGTCTCAACACTCTGTCTGATTTTGGATTTTTTTTTTTTTTTTTTCAAAATCAGACTTGACACCAGAGAGGCTGAATACCGCACTGAGTCAATGCGGTCTTAGCCTCTCTGGTCTCAACACTCTGTCTGATTTTGGATTTTTTTTTTTTTTTTTCCAAAATCAGACTTGACACCAGAGAGGCTGAATACCGCACTGAGTCAATGCGGTCTTAGCCTCTCTGGTGTCAACACTCTCTCTGATTTTGGATTTTTTTTTTTTTTTTTCCAAAATCAGACTTGACACCAGAGAGGCTGAATACCGCACTGAGTCAATGCGGTCTTAGCCTCTCTGGTGTCAACACTCTGTCTGATTTTGGATTTTTTTTTTTTTTTTCCAAAATCAGACTTGACACCAGAGAGGCTGAATACCGCACTGAGTCAATGCGGTCTTAGCCTCTCTGGTCTCAACACTCTGTCTGATTTTGGATTTTTTTTTTTTTTTTTTCCAAAATCAGACTTGACCCCAGAGAGGCTGAATACCGCACTGAGTCAATGCGGTCTTAGCCTCTCTGGTGTCAACACTCTGTCTGATTTTGGATTTTTTTTTTTTTTTCCAAAATCAGACTTGACACCAGAGAGGCTGAATACCGCACTGAGTCAATGCGGTCTTAGCCTCTCTGGTCTCAACACTCTGTCTGATTTTGGATTTTTTTTTTTTTTTTTTCCAAAATCAGACTTGACACCAGAGAGGCTGAATACCGCACTGAGTCAATGCGGTCTTAGCCTCTCTGGTCTCAACACTCTGTCTGATTTTGGATTTTTTTTTTTTTTTTTCCAAAATCAGACTTGACACCAGAGAGGCTGAATACCGCACTGAGTCAATGCGGTCTTAGCCTCTCTGGTGTCAACACTCTGTCTGATTTTGGATTTTTTTTTTTTTTTTCCAAAATCAGACTTGACACCAGAGAGGCTGAATACCGCACTGAGTCAATGCGGTCTTAGCCTCTCTGGTGTCAACACTCTGTCTGATTTTGGATTTTTTTTTTTTTTTTTCCAAAATCAGACTTGACACCAGAGAGGCTGAATACCGCACTGAGTCAATGCGGTCTTAGCCTCTCTGGTCTCAACACTCTGTCTGATTTTGGATTTTTTTTTTTTTTTTTCCAAAATCAGACTTGACACCAGAGAGGCTGAATACCGCACTGAGTCAATGCGGTCTTAGCCTCTCTGGTGTCAACACTCTGTCTGATTTTGGATTTTTTTTTTTTTTTTTCCAAAATCAGACTTGACACCAGAGAGGCTGAATACCGCACTGAGTCAATGCGGTCTTAGCCTCTCTGGTCTCAACACTCTGTCTGATTTTGGATTTTTTTTTTTTTTTTTCCAAAATCAGACTTGACACCAGAGAGGCTGAATACCGCACTGAGTCAATGCGGTCTTAGCCTCTCTGGTCTCAACACTCTGTCTGATTTTGGATTTTTTTTTTTTTTTTTCCAAAATCAGACTTGACACCAGAGAGGCTGAATACCGCACTGAGTCAATGCGGTCTTAGCCTCTCTGGTGTCAACACTCTGTCTGATTTTGATTTTTTTTTTTTTTCCAAAATCAGACTTGACACCAGAGAGGCTGAATACCGCACTGAGTCAATGCGGTCTTAGCCTCTCTGGTCTCAACACTCTGTCTGATTTTGGATTTTTTTTTTTTTTTTTTCAAAAATCAGACTTGACACCAGAGAGGCTGAATACCGCACTGAGTCAATGCGGTCTTAGCCTCTCTGGTGTCAACACTCTGTCTGATTTTGGATTTTTTTTTTTTTTTCCAAAATCAGACTTGACACCAGAGAGGCTGAATACCGCACTGAGTCAATGCGGTCTTAGCCTCTCTGGTCTCAACACTCTGTCTGATTTTGGATTTTTTTTTTTTTTTTCCAAAATCAGACTTGACACCAGAGAGGCTGAATACCGCACTGAGTCAATGCGGTCTTAGCCTCTCTGGTGTCAACACTCTCGTCTGATTTTGGATTTTTTTTTTTTTTTTTTCCAAAATCAGACTTGACACCAGAGAGGCTGAATACCGCACTGAGTCAATGCGGTCTTAGCCTCTCTGGTGTCAACACTCTGTCTGATTTTGGATTTTTTTTTTTTTTTTTCCAAAATCAGACTTGACACCAGAGAGGCTGAATACCTGCACTGAGTCAATGCGGTCTTAGCCTCTCTGGTCTCAACACTCTGTCTGATTTTGGATTTTTTTTTTTTTTTTTCCAAAATCAGACTTGACCCCAGAGAGGCTGAATACCGCACTGAGTCAATGCGGTCTTAGCCTCTCTGGTGTCAACACTCTGTCTGATTTTGGATTTTTTTTTTTTTTTTCCAAAATCAGACTTGACACCAGAGAGGCTGAATACCGCACTGAGTCAATGCGGTCTTAGCCTCTCTGGTCTCAACACTCTGTCTGATTTTGGATTTTTTTTTTTTTTTTTCCAAAATCAGACTTGACACCAGAGAGGCTGAATACCGCACTGAGTCAATGCGGTCTTAGCCTCTCTGGTCTCAACACTCTGTCTGATTTTGGATTTTTTTTTTTTTTTTTTTCCAAAATCAGACTTGACACCAGAGAGGCTGAATACCGCACTGAGTCAATGCGGTCTTAGCCTCTCTGGTGTCAACACTCTGTCTGATTTTGGATTTTTTTTTTTTTTTTTCCAAAATCAGACTTGACACCAGAGAGGCTGAATACCGCACTGAGTTCAATGCGGTCTTAGCCTCTCTGGTCTCAACACTCTGTCTGATTTTGGATTTTTTTTTTTTTTTTTCAAAAATCAGACTTGACACCAGAGAGGCTGAATACCGCACTGAGTCAATGCGGTCTTAGCCTCTCTGGTGTCAACACTCTGTCTGATTTTGGATTTTTTTTTTTTTTCTAAAATCAGACTTGACACCAGAGAGGCTGAATACCGCACTGAGTCAATGCGGTCTTAGCCTCTCTGGTCTCAACACTCTGTCTGATTTTGGATTTTTTTTTTTTTTTTTTCAAAATCAGACTTGACACCAGAGAGGCTGAATACCGCACTGAGTCAATGCGGTCTTAGCCTCTCTGGTCTCAACACTCTGTCTGATTTTGGATTTTTTTTTTTTTTTTCCAAAATCAGACTTGACACCAGAGAGGCTGAATACCGCACTGAGTCAATGCGGTCTTAGCCTCTCTGGTGTCAACACTCTCTCTGATTTTGGATTTTTTTTTTTTTTTTCCAAAATCAGACTTGACACCAGAGAGGCTGAATACCGCACTGAGTCAATGCGGTCTTAGCCTCTCTGGTGTCAACACTCTGTCTGATTTTGGATTTTTTTTTTTTTTTTCCAAAATCAGACTTGACACCAGAGAGGCTGAATACTGCACTGAGTCAATGCGGTCTTAGCCTCTCTGGTCTCAACACTCTGTCTGATTTTGGATTTTTTTTTTTTTTTTTTCCAAAATCAGACTTGACCCCAGAGAGGCTGAATACCGCACTGAGTCAATGCGGTCTTAGCCTCTCTGGTGTCAACACTCTGTCTGATTTTGGATTTTTTTTTTTTTTTTCCAAAATCAGACTTGACACCAGAGAGGCTGAATACCGCACTGAGTCAATGCGGTCTTAGCCTCTCTGGTCTCAACACTCTGTCTGATTTTGGATTTTTTTTTTTTTTTTTTTCCAAAATCAGACTTGACACCAGAGAGGCTGAATACCGCACTGAGTCAATGCGGTCTTAGCCTCTCTGGTCTCAACACTCTGTCTGATTTTGGATTTTTTTTTTTTTTTTTCCAAAATCAGACTTGACACCAGAGAGGCTGAATACCGCACTGAGTCAATGCGGTCTTAGCCTCTCTGGTGTCAACACTCTGTCTGATTTTGGATTTTTTTTTTTTTTTTTCCAAAATCAGACTTGACACCAGAGAGGCTGAATACCGCACTGAGTCAATGCGGTCTTAGCCTCTCTGGTCTCAACACTCTGTCTGATTTTGGATTTTTTTTTTTTTTTTTTCCAAAATCAGACTTGACACCAGAGAGGCTGAATACCGCACTGAGTCAATGCGGTCTTAGCCTCTCTGGTCTCAACACTCTGTCTGATTTTGGATTTTTTTTTTTTTTTTTTCCAAAATCAGACTTGACACCAGAGAGGCTGAATACCGCACTGAGTCAATGCGGTCTTAGCCTCTCTGGTGTCAACACTCTGTCTGATTTTGGATTTTTTTTTTTTTTTTTCCAAAATCAGACTTGACACCAGAGAGGCTGAATACCGCACTGAGTTAATGCGGTCTTAGCCTCTCTGGTCTCAACACTCTGTCTGATTTTGGATTTTTTTTTTTTTTTTTTTCCAAAATCAGACTTGACACCAGAGAGGCTGAATACCGCACTGAGTCAATGCGGTCTTAGCCTCTCTGGTCTCAACACCTGTCTGATTTTGGATTTTTTTTTTTTTTTTTCCAAAATCAGACTTGACACCAGAGAGGCTGAATACCGCACTGAGTCAATGCGGTCTTAGCCTCTCTGGTGTCAACACTCTGTCTGATTTTGGATTTTTTTTTTTTTTTTCCAAAATCAGACTTGACACCAGAGAGGCTGAATACCGCACTGAGTCAATGCGGTCTTAGCCTCTCTGGTGTCAACACTCTGTCTGATTTTGGATTTTTTTTTTTTTTTCAAAAATCAGACTTGACACCAGAGAGGCTGAATACCGCACTGAGTCAATGCGGTCTTAGCATCTCTGGTCTCAACACTCTGTCTGATTTTGGATTTTTTTTTTTTTTTTTTCCAAAATCAGACTTGACACCAGAGAGGCTGAATACCGCACTGAGTCAATGCGGTCTTAGCCTCTCTGGTGTCAACACTCTCTCTGATTTTGGATTTTTTTTTTTTTTTTTCCAAAATCAGACTTGACACCAGAGAGGCTGAATACCGCACTGAGTCAATGCGGTCTTAGCCTCTCTGGTCTCAACACTCTGTCTGATTTTGGATTTTTTTTTTTTTTTTTTTCCAAAATCAGACTTGACACCAGAGAGGCTGAATACCGCACTGAGTCAATGCGGTCTTAGCCTCTCTGGTCTCAACACTCTGTCTGATTTTGGATTTTTTTTTTTTTTTTTTCCAAAATCAGACTTGACACCAGAGAGGCTGAATACCGCACTGAGTCAATGCGGTCTTAGCCTCTCTGGTCTCAACACTGTCTGATTTTGGATTTTTTTTTTTTTTTTCCAAAATCAGACTTGACACCAGAGAGGCTGAATACCGCACTGAGTCAATGCGGTCTTAGCCTCTCTGGTGTCAACACTCTGTCTGATTTTGGATTTTTTTTTTTTTTTTTCCAAAATCAGACTTGACACCAGAGAGGCTGAATACCGCACTGAGTCAATGCGGTCTTAGCCTCTCTGGTGTCAACACTCTGTCTGATTTTGGATTTTTTTTTTTTTTTTCAAAAATCAGACTTGACACCAGAGAGGCTGAATACCGCACTGAGTCAATGCGGTCTTAGCATCTCTGGTCTCAACACTCTGTCTGATTTTGGATTTTTTTTTTTTTTTTTTCCAAAATCAGACTTGACACCAGAGAGGCTGAATACCGCACTGAGTCAATGCGGTCTTAGCCTCTCTGGTGTCAACACTCTCTCTGATTTTGGATTTTTTTTTTTTTTTTTCCAAAATCAGACTTGACACCAGAGAGGCTGAATACCGCACTGAGTCAATGCGGTCTTAGCCTCTCTGGTCTCAACACTCTGTCTGATTTTGGATTTTTTTTTTTTTTTTTTCCAAAATCAGACTTGACACCAGAGAGGCTGAATACCGCACTGAGTCAATGCGGTCTTAGCCTCTCTGGTGTCAACACTCTGTCTGATTTTGGATTTTTTTTTTTTTTTTCCAAAATCAGACTTGACACCAGAGAGGCTGAATACCGCACTGAGTCAATGCGGTCTTAGCCTCTCTGGTGTCAACACTCTGTCTGATTTTGGATTTTTTTTTTTTTTTTCAAAATCAGACTTGACACCAGAGAGGCTGAATACCGCACTGAGTCAATGCGGTCTTAGCCTCTCTGGTCTCAACACTCTGTCTGATTTTGGATTTTTTTTTTTTTTTTTCAAAAATCAGACTTGACACCAGAGAGGCTGAATACCGCACTGAGTCAATGCGGTCTTAGCCTCTCTGGTGTCAACACTCTGTCTGATTTTTGATTTTTTTTTTTTTTTCCAAAATCAGACTTGACACCAGAGAGGCTGAATACCGCACTGAGTCAATGCGGTCTTAGCCTCTCTGGTCTCAACACTCTGTCTGATTTTGGATTTTTTTTTTTTTTTTTCAAAAATCAGACTTGACACCAGAGAGGCTGAATACCGCACTGAGTCAATGCGGTCTTAGCCTCTCTGGTGTCAACACTCTGTCTGATTTTTGATTTTTTTTTTTTTTTTCTAAAATCAGACTTGACACCAGAGAGGCTGAATACCGCACTGAGTCAATGCGGTCTTAGCCTCTCTGGTCTCAACACTCTGTCTGATTTTGGATTTTTTTTTTTTTTTTTTTAAATCAGACTTGACACCAGAGAGGCTGAATACCGCACTGAGTCAATGCGGTCTTAGCCTCTCTGGTCTCAACACTCTGTCTGATTTTGGATTTTTTTTTTTTTTTTCCAAAATCAGACTTGACACCAGAGAGGCTGAATACCGCACTGAGTCAATGCGGTCTTAGCCTCTCTGGTGTCAACACTCTCTCTGATTTTGGATTTTTTTTTTTTTTTTTCCAAAATCAGACTTGACACCAGAGAGGCTGAATACCGCACTGAGTCAATGCGGTCTTAGCCTCTCTGGTGTCAACACTCTGTCTGATTTTGGATTTTTTTTTTTTTTTTCCAAAATCAGACTTGACACCAGAGAGGCTGAATACCGCACTGAGTCAATGCGGTCTTAGCCTCTCTGGTCTCAACACTCTGTCTGATTTTGGATTTTTTTTTTTTTTTTTTCCAAAATCAGACTTGACCCCAGAGAGGCTGAATACCGCACTGAGTCAATGCGGTCTTAGCCTCTCTGGTGTCAACACTCTGTCTGATTTTGGATTTTTTTTTTTTTTTTCCAAAATCAGACTTGACACCAGAGAGGCTGAATACCGCACTGAGTCAATGCGGTCTTAGCCTCTCTGGTCTCAACACTCTGTCTGATTTTTGATTTTTTTTTTTTTTTTTCCAAAATCAGACTTGACACCAGAGAGGCTGAATACCGCACTGAGTCAATGCGGTCTTAGCCTCTCTGGTGTCAACACTCTGTCTGATTTTTGATTTTTTTTTTTTTTTCTAAAATCAGACTTGACACCAGAGAGGCTGAATACCGCACTGAGTCAATGCGGTCTTAGCCTCTCTGGTCTCAACACTCTGTCTGATTTTGGATTTTTTTTTTTTTTTTTTCCAAAATCAGACTTGACACCAGAGAGGCTGAATACCGCACTGAGTCAATGCGGTCTTAGCCTCTCTGGTGTCAACACTCTGTCTGATTTTGGATTTTTTTTTTTTTTTTTTCCAAAATCAGACTTGACACCAGAGAGGCTGAATACCGCACTGAGTTAATGCGGTCTTAGCCTCTCTGGTCTCAACACTCTGTCTGATTTTGGATTTTTTTTTTTTTTTTTTTCCAAAATCAGACTTGACACCAGAGAGGCTGAATACCGCACTGAGTCAATGCGGTCTTAGCCTCTCTGGTCTCAACACTCTGTCTGATTTTGGATTTTTTTTTTTTTTTTTTCCAAAATCAGACTTGACACCAGAGAGGCTGAATACCGCACTGAGTCAATGCGGTCTTAGCCTCTCTGGTGTCAACACTCTGTCTGATTTTGGATTTTTTTTTTTTTTTTTCCAAAATCAGACTTGACACCAGAGAGGCTGAATACCGCACTGAGTTAATGCGGTCTTAGCCTCTCTGGTCTCAACACTCTGTCTGATTTTGGATTTTTTTTTTTTTTTTTTTCCAAAATCAGACTTGACACCAGAGAGGCTGAATACCGCACTGAGTCAATGCGGTCTTAGCCTCTCTGGTCTCAACACTGTCTGATTTTGGATTTTTTTTTTTTTTTTTCCAAAATCAGACTTGACACCAGAGAGGCTGAATACCGCACTGAGTCAATGCGGTCTTAGCCTCTCTGGTGTCAACACTCTGTCTGATTTTGGATTTTTTTTTTTTTTTTTCCAAAATCAGACTTGACACCAGAGAGGCTGAATACCGCACTGAGTCAATGCGGTCTTAGCCTCTCTGGTGTCAACACTCTGTCTGATTTTGGATTTTTTTTTTTTTTTCAAAAATCAGACTTGACACCAGAGAGGCTGAATACCGCACTGAGTCAATGCGGTCTTAGCATCTCTGGTCTCAACACTCTGTCTGATTTTGGATTTTTTTTTTTTTTTTTTCCAAAATCAGACTTGACACCAGAGAGGCTGAATACCGCACTGAGTCAATGCGGTCTTAGCCTCTCTGGTGTCAACACTCTCTCTGATTTTGGATTTTTTTTTTTTTTTTCCAAAATCAGACTTGACACCAGAGAGGCTGAATACCGCACTGAGTCAATGCGGTCTTAGCCTCTCTGGTGTCAACACTCTGTCTGATTTTGGATTTTTTTTTTTTTTTTTCAAAAATCAGACTTGACACCAGAGAGGCTGAATACCGCACTGAGTCAATGCGGTCTTAGCCTCTCTGGTCTCAACACTCTGTCTGATTTTGGATTTTTTTTTTTTTTTTTTCAAAAATCAGACTTGACACCAGAGAGGCTGAATACCGCACTGAGTCAATGCGGTCTTAGCCTCTCTGGTGTCAACACTCTGTCTGATTTTTGATTTTTTTTTTTTTTTCTAAAATCAGACTTGACACCAGAGAGGCTGAATACCGCACTGAGTCAATGCGGTCTTAGCCTCTCTGGTCTCAACACTCTGTCTGATTTTGGATTTTTTTTTTTTTTTTTCAAAAATCAGACTTGACACCAGAGAGGCTGAATACCGCACTGAGTCAATGCGGTCTTAGCCTCTCTGGTGTCAACACTCTGTCTGATTTTTGATTTTTTTTTTTTTTCTAAAATCAGACTTGACACCAGAGAGGCTGAATACCGCACTGAGTCAATGCGGTCTTAGCCTCTCTGGTCTCAACACTCTGTCTGATTTTGGATTTTTTTTTTTTTTTTTCAAAATCAGACTTGACACCAGAGAGGCTGAATACCGCACTGAGTCAATGCGGTCTTAGCCTCTCTGGTCTCAACACTCTGTCTGATTTTGGATTTTTTTTTTTTTTTTCCAAAATCAGACTTGACACCAGAGAGGCTGAATACCGCACTGAGTCAATGCGGTGTTAGCCTCTCTGGTGTCAACACTCTCTCTGATTTTGGATTTTTTTTTTTTTTTTTCCAAAATCAGACTTGACACCAGAGAGGCTGAATACCGCACTGAGTCAATGCGGTCTTAGCCTCTCTGGTCTCAACACTCTGTCTGATTTTGGATTTTTTTTTTTTTTTTTTCCAAAATCAGACTTGACACCAGAGAGGCTGAATACCGCACTGAGTCAATGCGGTCTTAGCCTCTCTGGTGTCAACACTCTGTCTGATTTTGGATTTTTTTTTTTTTTTTTTCCAAAATCAGACTTGACACCAGAGAGGCTGAATACCGCACTGAGTCAATGCGGTCTTAGCCTCTCTGGTGTCAACACTCTGTCTGATTTTGGATTTTTTTTTTTTTTTTTTTCCAAAATCAGACTTGACACCAGAGAGGCTGAATACCGCACTGAGTCAATGCGGTCTTAGCCTCTCTGGTCTCAACACTCTGTCTGATTTTGGATTTTTTTTTTTTTTTTTTCAAAATCAGACTTGACACCAGAGAGGCTGAATACCGCACTGAGTCAATGCGGTCTTAGCCTCTCTGGTCTCAACACTCTGTCTGATTTTGGATTTTTTTTTTTTTTTTCCAAAATCAGACTTGACACCAGAGAGGCTGAATACCGCACTGAGTCAATGCGGTCTTAGCCTCTCTGGTGTCAACACTCTCTCTGATTTTAATTTTTTTTTTTTTTTTTTCCAAAATCAGACTTGACACCAGAGAGGCTGAATACCGCACTGAGTCAATGCGGTCTTAGCCTCTCTGGTCTCAACACTCTGTCTGATTTTGGATTTTTTTTTTTTTTTTCCAAAATCAGACTTGACACCAGAGAGGCTGAATACCGCACTGAGTCAATGCGGTGTTAGCCTCTCTGGTGTCAACACTCTCTCTGATTTTGGATTTTTTTTTTTTTTTTTCCAAAATCAGACTTGACACCAGAGAGGCTGAATACCGCACTGAGTCAATGCGGTCTTAGCCTCTCTGGTCTCAACACTCTGTCTGATTTTGGATTTTTTTTTTTTTTTTTCCAAAATCAGACTTGACACCAGAGAGGCTGAATACCGCACTGAGTCAATGCGGTCTTAGCCTCTCTGGTGTCAACACTCTGTCTGATTTTGGATTTTTTTTTTTTTTTTTTCCAAAATCAGACTTGACACCAGAGAGGCTGAATACCGCACTGAGTCAATGCGGTCTTAGCCTCTCTGGTGTCAACACTCTGTCTGATTTTGGATTTTTTTTTTTTTTTTTTCCAAAATCAGACTTGACACCAGAGAGGCTGAATACCGCACTGAGTCAATGCGGTCTTAGCCTCTCTGGTCTCAACACTCTGTCTGATTTTGGATTTTTTTTTTTTTTTTTTCAAAATCAGACTTGACACCAGAGAGGCTGAATACCGCACTGAGTCAATGCGGTCTTAGCCTCTCTGGTCTCAACACTCTGTCTGATTTTGGATTTTTTTTTTTTTTTTCCAAAATCAGACTTGACACCAGAGAGGCTGAATACCGCACTGAGTCAATGCGGTCTTAGCCTCTCTGGTGTCAACACTCTCTCTGATTTTTTTTTTTTTTTTTTTTTTTTCCAAAATCAGACTTGACACCAGAGAGGCTGAATACCGCACTGAGTCAATGCGGTCTTAGCCTCTCTGGTCTCAACACTCTGTCTGATTTTGGATTTTTTTTTTTTTTTTTTCCAAAATCAGACTTGACACCAGAGAGGCTGAATACCGCACTGAGTCAATGCGGTCTTAGCCTCTCTGGTGTCAACACTCTGTCTGATTTTGGATTTTTTTTTTTTTTTTTCCAAAATCAGACTTGACACCAGAGAGGCTGAATACCGCACTGAGTCAATGCGGTCTTAGCCTCTCTGGTCTCAACACTCTGTCTGATTTTGGATTTTTTTTTTTTTTTTCCAAAATCAGACTTGACACCAGAGAGGCTGAATACCGCACTGAGTCAATGCGGTCTTAGCCTCTCTGGTGTCAACACTCTGTCTGATTTTTGATTTTTTTTTTTTTTTCTAAAATCAGACTTGACACCAGAGAGGCTGAATACCGCACTGAGTCAATGCGGTCTTAGCCTCTCTGGTCTCAACACTCTGTCTGATTTTGGATTTTTTTTTTTTTTTTTTCCAAAATCAGACTTGACACCAGAGAGGCTGAATACCGCACTGAGTCAATGCGGTCTTAGCCTCTCTGGTGTCAACACTCTGTCTGATTTTGGATTTTTTTTTTTTTTTTTTCCAAAATCAGACTTGACACCAGAGAGGCTGAATACCGCACTGAGTCAATGCGGTCTTAGCCTCTCTGGTGTCAACACTCTGTCTGATTTTGGATTTTTTTTTTTTTTTTTCCAAAATCAGACTTGACACCAGAGAGGCTGAATACCGCACTGAGTTAATGCGGTCTTAGCCTCTCTGGTCTCAACACTCTGTCTGATTTTGGATTTTTTTTTTTTTTTTTTTCCAAAATCAGACTTGACACCAGAGAGGCTGAATACCGCACTGAGTCAATGCGGTCTTAGCCTCTCTGGTCTCAACACTCTGTCTGATTTTGGATTTTTTTTTTTTTTTTTTCCAAAATCAGACTTGACACCAGAGAGGCTGAATACCGCACTGAGTCAATGCGGTCTTAGCCTCTCTGGTGTCAACACTCTGTCTGATTTTGGATTTTTTTTTTTTTTTTTCCAAAATCAGACTTGACACCAGAGAGGCTGAATACCGCACTGAGTTAATGCGGTCTTAGCCTCTCTGGTCTCAACACTCTGTCTGATTTTGGATTTTTTTTTTTTTTTTTTTCCAAAATCAGACTTGACACCAGAGAGGCTGAATACCGCACTGAGTCAATGCGGTCTTAGCCTCTCTGGTGTCAACACTCTGTCTGATTTTGGATTTTTTTTTTTTTTTTTCCAAAATCAGACTTGACACCAGAGAGGCTGAATACCGCACTGAGTCAATGCGGTCTTAGCCTCTCTGGTGTCAACACTCTGTCTGATTTTGGATTTTTTTTTTTTTTTTCCAAAATCAGACTTGACACCAGAGAGGCTGAATACAGCACTGAGTCAATTAGCCTCTCTGGTCTCAACACTCTGTCTGATTTTGGATTTTTTTTTTTTTTTTCCAAAATCAGACTTGACACCAGAGAGGCTGAATACCGCACTGAGTCAATGCGGTCTTAGCCTCTCTGGTGTCAACACTCTGTCTGATTTTGGATTTTTTTTTTTTTTTTTCCAAAATCAGACTTGACACCAGAGAGGCTGAATACTGTACTGAGTCAATGCGGTCTTAGCCTCTCTGGTCTCAACACTCTGTCTGATTTTGGATTTTTTTTTTTTTTTTCCAAAATCAGACTTGACACCAGAGAGGCTGAATACCGCACTGAGTCAATGCGGTCTTAGCCTCTCTGGTGTCAACACTCTGTCTGATTTTGGATTTTTTTTTTTTTTTTCCAAAATCAGACTTGACACCAGAGAGGCTGAATACCGCACTGAGTCAATGCGGTCTTAGCCTCTCTGGTCTCAACACTCTGTCTGATTTTGGATTTTTTTTTTTTTTTTTTTCAAAATCAGACTTGACAGCAGAGAGGCTGAATACCGCACTGAGTCAATGCGGTCTTAGCCTCTCTGGTCTCAACACTCTGTCTGATTTTGGATTTTTTTTTTTTTTTTCTAAAATCAGACTTGACACCAGAGAGGCTGAATACCGCACTGAGTCAATGCGGTCTTAGCCTCTCTGGTGTCAACACTCTGTCTGATTTTGGATTTTTTTTTTTTTTTTTCTAAAATCAGACTTGACACCAGAGAGGCTGAATACCGCACTGAGTCAATGCGGTCTTAGCCTCTCTGGTCTCAACACTCTGTCTGATTTTGGATTTTTTTTTTTTTTTTTTCCAAAATCAGACTTGACACCAGAGAGGCTGAATACCGCACTGAGTCAATGCAGTCTTAGCCTCTCTGGTCTCAACACTCTGTCTGATTTTGGATTTTTTTTTTTTTTTTTCCAAAATCAGACTTGACACCAGAGAGGCTGAATACCGCACTGAGTCAATGCGGTCTTAGCCTCTCTGGTTTCAACACTCTGTCTGATTCTGGATTTTTTTTTTTTTTTTTCAAAAATCAGACTTGACACCAGAGAGGCTGAATACCGCACTGAGTCAATGCGGTCTTAGCATCTCTGGTCTCAACACTCTGTCTGATTTTGGATTTTTTTTTTTTTTTTTTCCAAAATCAGACTTGACACCAGAGAGGCTGAATACCGCACTGAGTCAATGCGGTCTTAGCCTCTCTGGTGTCAACACTCTCTCTGATTTTGGATTTTTTTTTTTTTTTTTCCAAAATCAGACTTGACACCAGAGAGGCTGAATACCGCACTGAGTCAATGCGGTCTTAGCCTCTCTGGTCTCAACACTCTGTCTGATTTTGGATTTTTTTTTTTTTTTTTTTTCCAAAATCAGACTTGACACCAGAGAGGCTGAATACCGCACTGAGTCAATGCAGTCTTAGCCTCTCTGGTGTCAACACTCTGTCTGATTTTGGATTTTTTTTTTTTTTTTTCCAAAATCAGACTTGACACCAGAGAGGCTGAATACCGCACTGAGTCAATGCGGTCTTAGCCTCTCTGGTGTCAACACTCTGTCTGATTTTGGATTTTTTTTTTTTTTTTCCAAAATCAGACTTGACACCAGAGAGGCTGAATACCGCACTGAGTCAATGCGGTCTTAGCCTCTCTGGTCTCAACACTCTGTCTGATTTTGGATTTTTTTTTTTTTTTTTTCAAAAATCAGACTTGACACCAGAGAGGCTGAATACTGCACTGAGTCAATGCGGTCTTAGCCTCTCTGGTGTCAACACTCTGTCTGATTTTTGATTTTTTTTTTTTTTTCTAAAATCAGACTTGACACCAGAGAGGCTGAATACCGCACTGAGTCAATGCGGTCTTAGCCTCTCTGGTCTCAACACTCTGTCTGATTTTGGATTTTTTTTTTTTTTTTTCAAAAATCAGACTTGACACCAGAGAGGCTGAATACCGCACTGAGTCAATGCGGTCTTAGCCTATCTGGTGTCAACACTCTGTCTGATTTTTGATTTTTTTTTTTTTTCTAAAATCAGACTTGACACCAGAGAGGCTGAATACCGCACTGAGTCAATGCGGTCTTAGCCTCTCTGGTCTCAACACTCTGTCTGATTTTGGATTTTTTTTTTTTTTTTTCCAAAATCAGACTTGACACCAGAGAGGCTGAATACCGCACTGAGTCAATGCGGTCTTAGCCTCTCTGGTGTCAACACTCTGTCTGATTTTGGATTTTTTTTTTTTTTTTTCCAAAATCAGACTTGACACCAGAGAGGCTGAATACCGCACTGAGTCAATGCGGTCTTAGCCTCTCTGGTCTCAACACTCTGTCTGATTTTGGATTTTTTTTTTTTTTTTCCAAAATCAGACTTGACACCAGAGAGGCTGAATACAGCACTGAGTCAATGCGGTCTTAGCCTCTCTGGTGTCAACACTCTCTCTGATTTTGGATTTTTTTTTTTTTTTTTCCAAAATCAGACTTGACACCAGAGAGGCTGAATACCGCACTGAGTCAATGCGGTCTTAGCCTCTCTGGTCTCAACACTCTGTCTGATTTTGGATTTTTTTTTTTTTTTTTTCCAAAATCAGACTTGACACCAGAGAGGCTGAATACCGCACTGAGTCAATGCGGTCTTAGCCTCTCTGGTGTCAACACTCTGTCTGATTTTGGATTTTTTTTTTTTTTTTCCAAAATCAGACTTGACACCAGAGAGGCTGAATACCGCACTGAGTCAATGCGGTCTTAGCCTCTCTGGTCTCAACACTCTGTCTGATTTTTGATTTTTTTTTTTTTTTCTAAAATCAGACTTGACACCAGAGAGGCTGAATACCGCACTGAGTCAATGGGGTCTTAGCCTCTCTGGTCTCAACACTCTGTCTGATTTTGGATTTTTTTTTTTTTTTTTTCCAAAATCAGACTTGACACCAGAGAGGCTGAATACCGCACTGAGTCAATGCGGTCTTAGCCTCTCTGGTGTCAACACTCTGTCTGATTTTGGATTTTTTTTTTTTTTTTTTCCAAAATCAGACTTGACACCAGAGAGGCTGAATACCGCACTGAGTTAATGCGGTCTTAGCCTCTCTGGTCTCAACACTCTGTCTGATTTTGGATTTTTTTTTTTTTTTTTTTCCAAAATCAGACTTGACACCAGAGAGGCTGAATACCGCACTGAGTCAATGCGGTCTTAGCCTCTCTGGTCTCAACACTCTGTCTGATTTTGGATTTTTTTTTTTTTTTTTTCCAAAATCAGACTTGACACCAGAGAGGCTGAATACCGCACTGAGTCAATGCGGTCTTAGCCTCTCTGGTGTCAACACTCTGTCTGATTTTGGATTTTTTTTTTTTTTTTTCCAAAATCAGACTTGACACCAGAGAGGCTGAATACCGCACTGAGTTAATGCGGTCTTAGCCTCTCTGGTCTCAACACTCTGTCTGATTTTGGATTTTTTTTTTTTTTTTTTTCCAAAATCAGACTTGACACCAGAGAGGCTGAATACCGCACTGAGTCAATGCGGTCTTAGCCTCTCTGGTGTCAACACTCTGTCTGATTTTGGATTTTTTTTTTTTTTTTTCCAAAATCAGACTTGACACCAGAGAGGCTGAATACCGCACTGAGTCAATGCGGACTTAGCCTCTCTGGTGTCAACACTCTGTCTGATTTTGGATTTTTTTTTTTTTTTTTCCAAAATCAGACTTGACACCAGAGAGGCTGAATACAGCACTGAGTCAATTAGCCTCTCTGGTCTCAACACTCTGTCTGATTTTGGATTTTTTTTTTTTTTTTCCAAAATCAGACTTGACACCAGAGAGGCTGAATACCGCACTGAGTCAATGCGGTCTTAGCCTCTCTGGTGTCAACACTCTGTCTGATTTTGGATTTTTTTTTTTTTTTTTCCAAAATCAGACTTGACACCAGAGAGGCTAAATACTGCACTGAGTCAATGCGGTCTTAGCCTCTCTGGTGTCAACACTCTGTCTGATTTTGGATTTTTTTTTTTTTTTTTCCAAAATCAGACTTGACACCAGAGAGGCTGAATACCGCACTGAGTCAATGCGGTCTTAGCCTCTCTGGTCTCAACACTCTGTCTGATTTTGGATTTTTTTTTTTTTTTTTCCAAAATCAGACTTGACACCAGAGAGGCTGAATACCGCACTGAGTCAATGCGGTCTTAGCCTCTCTGGTGTCAACACTCTCTCTGATTTTGGATTTTTTTTTTTTTTTTTCCAAAATCAGACTTGACACCAGAGAGGCTGAATACCGCACTGAGTCAATGCGGTCTTAGCCTCTCTGGTCTCAACACTCTGTCTGATTTTGGATTTTTTTTTTTTTTTTTTCCAAAATCAGACTTGACACCAGAGAGGCTGAATACCGCACTGAGTCAATGCGGTCTTAGCCTCTCTGGTGTCAACACTCTGTCTGATTTTTGATTTTTTTTTTTTTTTCTAAAATCAGACTTGACACCAGAGAGGCTGAATACCGCACTGAGTCAATGCGGTCTTAGCCTCTCTGGTCTCAACACTCTGTCTGATTTTGGATTTTTTTTTTTTTTTTTTCCAAAATCAGACTTGACACCAGAGAGGCTGAATACCGCACTGAGTCAATGCGGTCTTAGCCTCTCTGGTGTCAACACTCTGTCTGATTTTGGATTTTTTTTTTTTTTTTTTTCCAAAATCAGACTTGACACCAGAGAGGCTGAATACCGCACTGAGTCAATGCGGTCTTAGCCTCTCTGGTGTCAACACTCTGTCTGATTTTGGATTTTTTTTTTTTTTTTTCCAAAATCAGACTTGACACCAGAGAGGCTGAATACCGCACTGAGTTAATGCGGTCTTAGCCTCTCTGGTCTCAACACTCTGTCTGATTTTGGATTTTTTTTTTTTTTTTTTTCCAAAATCAGACTTGACACCAGAGAGGCTGAATACCGCACTGAGTCAATGCGGTCTTAGCCTCTCTGGTCTCAACACTCTGTCTGATTTTGGATTTTTTTTTTTTTTTTTCCAAAATCAGACTTGACACCAGAGAGGCTGAATACCGCACTGAGTCAATGCGGTCTTAGCCTCTCTGGTGTCAACACTCTGTCTGATTTTGGATTTTTTTTTTTTTTTTTCCAAAATCAGACTTGACACCAGAGAGGCTGAATACCGCACTGAGTTAATGCGGTCTTAGCCTCTCTGGTCTCAACACTCTGTCTGATTTTGGATTTTTTTTTTTTTTTTTTTCCAAAATCAGACTTGACACCAGAGAGGCTGAATACCGCACTGAGTCAATGCGGTCTTAGCCTCTCTGGTGTCAACACTCTGTCTGATTTTGGATTTTTTTTTTTTTTTTTCCAAAATCAGACTTGACACCAGAGAGGCTGAATACCGCACTGAGTCAATGCGGTCTTAGCCTCTCTGGTGTCAACACTCTGTCTGATTTTGGATTTTTTTTTTTTTTTCCAAAATCAGACTTGACACCAGAGAGGCTGAATACAGCACTGAGTCAATTAGCCTCTCTGGTCTCAACACTCTGTCTGATTTTGGATTTTTTTTTTTTTTTTTCCAAAATCAGACTTGACACCAGAGAGGCTGAATACCGCACTGAGTCAATGCGGTCTTAGCCTCTCTGGTGTCAACACTCTGTCTGATTTTGGATTTTTTTTTTTTTTTTTTCCAAAATCAGACTTGACACCAGAGAGGCTGAATACTGTACTGAGTCAATGCGGTCTTAGCCTCTCTGGTCTCAACACTCTGTCTGATTTTGGATTTTTTTTTTTTTTTTTCCAAAATCAGACTTGACACCAGAGAGGCTGAATACCGCACTGAGTCAATGCGGTCTTAGCCTCTCTGGTGTCAACACTCTGTCTGATTTTGGATTTTTTTTTTTTTTTTCCAAAATCAGACTTGACACCAGAGAGGCTGAATACCGCACTGAGTCAATGCGGTCTTAGCCTCTCTGGTCTCAACACTCTGTCTGATTTTGGATTTTTTTTTTTTTTTTTTTCAAAATCAGACTTGACAGCAGAGAGGCTGAATACCGCACTGAGTCAATGCGGTCTTAGCCTCTCTGGTCTCAACACTCTGTCTGATTTTGGATTTTTTTTTTTTTTTTCTAAAATCAGACTTGACACCAGAGAGGCTGAATACCGCACTGAGTCAATGCGGTCTTAGCCTCTCTGGTGTCAACACTCTGTCTGATTTTGGATTTTTTTTTTTTTTTTTCTAAAATCAGACTTGACACCAGAGAGGCTGAATACCGCACTGAGTCAATGCGGTCTTAGCCTCTCTGGTGTCAACACTCTGTCTGATTTTGGATTTTTTTTTTTTTTTTTCCAAAATCAGACTTGACACCAGAGAGGCTGAATACCGCACTGAGTCAATGCGGTCTTAGCCTCTCTGGTCTCAACACTCTGTCTGATTTTTGATTTTTTTTTTTTTTTCTAAAATCAGACTTGACACCAGAGAGGCTGAATACCGCACTGAGTCAATGGGGTCTTAGCCTCTCTGGTCTCAACACTCTGTCTGATTTTGGATTTTTTTTTTTTTTTTCTAAAATCAGACTTGACACCAGAGAGGCTGAATACCGCACTGAGTCAATGCGGTCTTAGCCTCTCTGGTGTCAACACTCTGTCTGATTTTGGATTTTTTTTTTTTTTTTTCTAAAATCAGACTTGACACCAGAGAGGCTGAATACCGCACTGAGTCAATGCGGTCTTAGCCTCTCTGGTGTCAACACTCTGTCTGATTTTGGATTTTTTTTTTTTTTTTTCCAAAATCAGACTTGACACCAGAGAGGCTGAATACCGCACTGAGTCAATGCGGTCTTAGCCTCTCTGGTCTCAACACTCTGTCTGATTTTTGATTTTTTTTTTTTTTTCTAAAATCAGACTTGACACCAGAGAGGCTGAATACCGCACTGAGTCAATGGGGTCTTAGCCTCTCTGGTCTCAACACTCTGTCTGATTTTGGATTTTTTTTTTTTTTTTTTCCAAAATCAGACTTGACACCAGAGAGGCTGAATACCGCACTGAGTCAATGCGGTCTTAGCCTCTCTGGTGTCAACACTCTGTCTGATTTTGGATTTTTTTTTTTTTTTTTTCCAAAATCAGACTTGACACCAGAGAGGCTGAATACCGCACTGAGTCAATGCGGTCTTAGCCTCTCTGGTGTCAACACTCTGTCTGATTTTGGATTTTTTTTTTTTTTTTTTCCAAAATCAGACTTGACACCAGAGAGGCTGAATACCGCACTGAGTTAATGCGGTCTTAGCCTCTCTGGTCTCAACACTCTGTCTGATTTTGGATTTTTTTTTTTTTTTTTTTCCAAAATCAGACTTGACACCAGAGAGGCTGAATACCGCACTGAGTCAATGCGGTCTTAGCCTCTCTGGTCTCAACACTCTGTCTGATTTTGGATTTTTTTTTTTTTTTTTTTCCAAAATCAGACTTGACACCAGAGAGGCTGAATACCGCACTGAGTCAATGCGGTCTTAGCCTCTCTGGTGTCAACACTCTGTCTGATTTTGGATTTTTTTTTTTTTTTTTCCAAAATCAGACTTGACACCAGAGAGGCTGAATACCGCACTGAGTTAATGCGGTCTTAGCCTCTCTGGTCTCAACACTCTGTCTGATTATGGATTTTTTTTTTTTTTTTTTTCCAAAATCAGACTTGACACCAGAGAGGCTGAATACCGCACTGAGTCAATGCGGTCTTAGCCTCTCTGGTGTCAACACTCTGTCTGATTTTGGATTTTTTTTTTTTTTTTTCCAAAATCAGACTTGACACCAGAGAGGCTGAATACCGCACTGAGTCAATGCGGACTTAGCCTCTCTGGTGTCAACACTCTGTCTGATTTTGGATTTTTTTTTTTTTTTTTCCAAAATCAGACTTGACACCAGAGAGGCTGAATACCGCACTGAGTCAATGCGGACTTAGCCTCTCTGGTGTCAACACTCTGTCTGATTTTGGATTTTTTTTTTTTTTTTCCAAAATCAGACTTGACACCAGAGAGGCTGAATACAGCACTGAGTCAATTAGCCTCTCTGGTCTCAACACTCTGTCTGATTTTGGATTTTTTTTTTTTTTTTCCAAAATCAGACTTGACACCAGAGAGGCTGAATACCGCACTGAGTCAATGCGGTCTTAGCCTCTCTGGTGTCAACACTCTGTCTGATTTTGGATTTTTTTTTTTTTTTTTTCCAAAATCAGACTTGACACCAGAGAGGCTGAATACCGCACTGAGTCAATGCGGTCTTAGCCTCTCTGGTGTCAACACTCTGTCTGATTTTGGATTTTTTTTTTTTTTTTTTCCAAAATCAGACTTGACACCAGAGAGGCTGAATACCGCACTGAGTCAATGCGGTCTTAGCCTCTCTGGTCTCAACACTCTGTCTGATTTTGGATTTTTTTTTTTTTTTTCCAAAATCAGACTTGACACCAGAGAGGCTGAATACCGCACTGAGTCAATGCGGTCTTAGCCTCTCTGGTGTCAACACTCTCTCTGATTTTGGATTTTTTTTTTTTTTTTTCCAAAATCAGACTTGACACCAGAGAGGCTGAATACCGCACTGAGTCAATGCGGTCTTAGCCTCTCTGGTCTCAACACTCTGTCTGATTTTGGATTTTTTTTTTTTTTTTTTTTCCAAAATCAGACTTGACACCAGAGAGGCTGAATACCGCACTGAGTCAATGCGGTCTTAGCCTCTCTGGTGTCAACACTCTGTCTGATTTTTGATTTTTTTTTTTTTTTTCTAAAATCAGACTTGACACCAGAGAGGCTGAATACCGCACTGAGTCAATGCGGTCTTAGCCTCTCTGGTCTCAACACTCTGTCTGATTTTGGATTTTTTTTTTTTTTTTTTCCAAAATCAGACTTGACACCAGAGAGGCTGAATACCGCACTGAGTCAATGCGGTCTTAGCCTCTCTGGTGTCAACACTCTGTCTGATTTTGGATTTTTTTTTTTTTTTTTTCCAAAATCAGACTTGACACCAGAGAGGCTGAATACCGCACTGAGTCAATGCGGTCTTAGCCTCTCTGGTGTCAACACTCTGTCTGATTTTGGATTTTTTTTTTTTTTTTTCCAAAATCAGACTTGACACCAGAGAGGCTGAATACCGCACTGAGTTAATGCGGTCTTAGCCTCTCTGGTCTCAACACTCTGTCTGATTTTGGATTTTTTTTTTTTTTTTTTCCAAAATCAGACTTGACACCAGAGAGGCTGAATACCGCACTGAGTCAATGCGGTCTTAGCCTCTCTGGTCTCAACACTCTGTCTGATTTTGGATTTTTTTTTTTTTTTTTTCCAAAATCAGACTTGACACCAGAGAGGCTGAATACCGCACTGAGTCAATGCGGTCTTAGCCTCTCTGGTGTCAACACTCTGTCTGATTTTGGATTTTTTTTTTTTTTTTTCCAAAATCAGACTTGACACCAGAGAGGCTGAATACCGCACTGAGTTAATGCGGTCTTAGCCTCTCTGGTCTCAACACTCTGTCTGATTTTGGATTTTTTTTTTTTTTTTTTTCCAAAATCAGACTTGACACCAGAGAGGCTGAATACCGCACTGAGTCAATGCGGTCTTAGCCTCTCTGGTGTCAACACTCTGTCTGATTTTGGATTTTTTTTTTTTTTTTTCCAAAATCAGACTTGACACCAGAGAGGCTGAATACCGCACTGAGTCAATGCGGTCTTAGCCTCTCTGGTGTCAACACTCTGTCTGATTTTGGATTTTTTTTTTTTTTTCCAAAATCAGACTTGACACCAGAGAGGCTGAATACAGCACTGAGTCAATTAGCCTCTCTGGTCTCAACACTCTGTCTGATTTTGGATTTTTTTTTTTTTTTTTCCAAAATCAGACTTGACACCAGAGAGGCTGAATACCGCACTGAGTTAATGCGGTCTTAGCCTCTCTGGTCTCAACACTCTGTCTGATTTTGGATTTTTTTTTTTTTTTTTTTCCAAAATCAGACTTGACACCAGAGAGGCTGAATACCGCACTGAGTCAATGCGGTCTTAGCCTCTCTGGTCTCAACACTCTGTCTGATTTTGGATTTTTTTTTTTTTTTTTTCCAAAATCAGACTTGACACCAGAGAGGCTGAATACCGCACTGAGTCAATGCGGTCTTAGCCTCTCTGGTGTCAACACTCTGTCTGATTTTGGATTTTTTTTTTTTTTTTTCCAAAATCAGACTTGACACCAGAGAGGCTGAATACCGCACTGAGTTAATGCGGTCTTAGCCTCTCTGGTCTCAACACTCTGTCTGATTTTGGATTTTTTTTTTTTTTTTTTTCCAAAATCAGACTTGACACCAGAGAGGCTGAATACCGCACTGAGTCAATGCGGTCTTAGCCTCTCTGGTGTCAACACTCTGTCTGATTTTGGATTTTTTTTTTTTTTTTTCCAAAATCAGACTTGACACCAGAGAGGCTGAATACCGCACTGAGTCAATGCGGTCTTAGCCTCTCTGGTGTCAACACTCTGTCTGATTTTGGATTTTTTTTTTTTTTTCCAAAATCAGACTTGACACCAGAGAGGCTGAATACAGCACTGAGTCAATTAGCCTCTCTGGTCTCAACACTCTGTCTGATTTTGGATTTTTTTTTTTTTTTTCCAAAATCAGACTTGACACCAGAGAGGCTGAATACCGCACTGAGTCAATGCGGTCTTAGCCTCTCTGGTGTCAACACTCTGTCTGATTTTGGATTTTTTTTTTTTTTTTTCCAAAATCAGACTTGACACCAGAGAGGCTGAATACTGTACTGAGTCAATGCGGTCTTAGCCTCTCTGGTCTCAACACTCTGTCTGATTTTGGATTTTTTTTTTTTTTTTCCAAAATCAGACTTGACACCAGAGAGGCTGAATACCGCACTGAGTCAATGCGGTCTTAGCCTCTCTGGTGTCAACACTCTGTCTGATTTTGGATTTTTTTTTTTTTTTTCCAAAATCAGACTTGACACCAGAGAGGCTGAATACCGCACTGAGTCAATGCGGTCTTAGCCTCTCTGGTCTCAACACTCTGTCTGATTTTGGATTTTTTTTTTTTTTTTTTTCAAAATCAGACTTGACAGCAGAGAGGCTGAATACCGCACTGAGTCAATGCGGTCTTAGCCTCTCTGGTCTCAACACTCTGTCTGATTTTGGATTTTTTTTTTTTTTTCTAAAATCAGACTTGACACCAGAGAGGCTGAATACCGCACTGAGTCAATGCGGTCTTAGCCTCTCTGGTGTCAACACTCTGTCTGATTTTGGATTTTTTTTTTTTTTTTTCTAAAATCAGACTTGACACCAGAGAGGCTGAATACCGCACTGAGTCAATGCGGTCTTAGCCTCTCTGGTCTCAACACTCTGTCTGATTTTGGATTTTTTTTTTTTTTTTTTCCAAAATCAGACTTGACACCAGAGAGGCTGAATACCGCACTGAGTCAATGCAGTCTTAGCCTCTCTGGTCTCAACACTCTGTCTGATTTTGGATTTTTTTTTTTTTTTTTCCAAAATCAGACTTGACACCAGAGAGGCTGAATACCGCACTGAGTCAATGCGGTCTTAGCCTCTCTGGTGTCAACACTCTGTCTGATTTTGGATTTTTTTTTTTTTTTCAAAAATCAGACTTGACACCAGAGAGGCTGAATACCGCACTGAGTCAATGCGGTCTTAGCATCTCTGGTCTCAACACTCTGTCTGATTTTGGATTTTTTTTTTTTTTTTTTCCAAAATCAGACTTGACACCAGAGAGGCTGAATACCGCACTGAGTCAATGCGGTCTTAGCCTCTCTGGTGTCAACACTCTCTCTGATTTTGGATTTTTTTTTTTTTTTTTTTCAAAATCAGACTTGACACCAGAGAGGCTGAATACCGCACTGAGTCAATGCGGTCTTAGCCTCTCTGGTCTCAACACTCTGTCTGATTTTGGATTTTTTTTTTTTTTTTTTTCCAAAATCAGACTTGACACCAGAGAGGCTGAATACCGCACTGAGTCAATGCGGTCTTAGCCTCTCTGGTCTCAACACTCTGTCTGATTTTGGATTTTTTTTTTTTTTTTTTTCCAAAATCAGACTTGACACCAGAGAGGCTGAATACCGCACTGAGTCAATGCGGTCTTAGCCTCTCTGGTGTCAACACTCTGTCTGATTTTGGATTTTTTTTTTTTTTTTCCAAAATCAGACTTGACACCAGAGAGGCTGAATACCGCACTGAGTCAATGCGGTCTTAGCCTCTCTGGTGTCAACACTCTGTCTGATTTTGGATTTTTTTTTTTTTTTTTCCAAAATCAGACTTGACACCAGAGAGGCTGAATACCGCACTGAGTCAATGCGGTCTTAGCCTCTCTGGTCTCAACACTCTGTCTGATTTTGGATTTTTTTTTTTTTTTTTTCAAAAATCAGACTTGACACCAGAGAGGCTGAATACTGCACTGAGTCAATGCGGTCTTAGCCTCTCTGGTGTCAACACTCTGTCTGATTTTTGATTTTTTTTTTTTTTTCTAAAATCAGACTTGACACCAGAGAGGCTGAATACCGCACTGAGTCAATGCGGTCTTAGCCTCTCTGGTCTCAACACTCTGTCTGATTTTGGATTTTTTTTTTTTTTTTTCAAAAATCAGACTTGACACCAGAGAGGCTGAATACCGCACTGAGTCAATGCGGTCTTAGCCTATCTGGTGTCAACACTCTGTCTGATTTTTGATTTTTTTTTTTTTTCTAAAATCAGACTTGACACCAGAGAGGCTGAATACCGCACTGAGTCAATGCGGTCTTAGCCTCTCTGGTCTCAACACTCTGTCTGATTTTGGATTTTTTTTTTTTTTTTTCCAAAATCAGACTTGACACCAGAGAGGCTGAATACCGCACTGAGTCAATGCGGTCTTAGCCTCTCTGGTGTCAACACTCTGTCTGATTTTGGATTTTTTTTTTTTTTTTTCCAAAATCAGACTTGACACCAGAGAGGCTGAATACCGCACTGAGTCAATGCGGTCTTAGCCTCTCTGGTCTCAACACTCTGTCTGATTTTGGATTTTTTTTTTTTTTTTCCAAAATCAGACTTGACACCAGAGAGGCTGAATACAGCACTGAGTCAATGCAGTCTTAGCCTCTCTGGTGTCAACACTCTCTCTGATTTTGGATTTTTTTTTTTTTTTTTCCAAAATCAGACTTGACACCAGAGAGGCTGAATACCGCACTGAGTCAATGCGGTCTTAGCCTCTCTGGTCTCAACACTCTGTCTGATTTTGGATTTTTTTTTTTTTTTTTTCCAAAATCAGACTTGACACCAGAGAGGCTGAATACCGCACTGAGTCAATGCGGTCTTAGCCTCTCTGGTGTCAACACTCTGTCTGATTTTGGATTTTTTTTTTTTTTTTCCAAAATCAGACTTGACACCAGAGAGGCTGAATACCGCACTGAGTCAATGCGGTCTTAGCCTCTCTGGTCTCAACACTCTGTCTGATTTTTGATTTTTTTTTTTTTTTCTAAAATCAGACTTGACACCAGAGAGGCTGAATACCGCACTGAGTCAATGGGGTCTTAGCCTCTCTGGTCTCAACACTCTGTCTGATTTTGGATTTTTTTTTTTTTTTTTTCCAAAATCAGACTTGACACCAGAGAGGCTGAATACCGCACTGAGTCAATGCGGTCTTAGCCTCTCTGGTGTCAACACTCTGTCTGATTTTGGATTTTTTTTTTTTTTTTTCCAAAATCAGACTTGACACCAGAGAGGCTGAATACCGCACTGAGTCAATGCGGTCTTAGCCTCTCTGGTGTCAACACTCTGTCTGATTTTGGATTTTTTTTTTTTTTTTTCCAAAATCAGACTTGACACCAGAGAGGCTGAATACCGCACTGAGTTAATGCGGTCTTAGCCTCTCTGGTCTCAACACTCTGTCTGATTTTGGATTTTTTTTTTTTTTTTTTCCAAAATCAGACTTGACACCAGAGAGGCTGAATACCGCACTGAGTCAATGCGGTCTTAGCCTCTCTGGTCTCAACACTCTGTCTGATTTTGGATTTTTTTTTTTTTTTTTCCAAAATCAGACTTGACACCAGAGAGGCTGAATACCGCACTGAGTCAATGCGGTCTTAGCCTCTCTGGTGTCAACACTCTGTCTGATTTTGGATTTTTTTTTTTTTTTTTCCAAAATCAGACTTGACACCAGAGAGGCTGAATACCGCACTGAGTTAATGCGGTCTTAGCCTCTCTGGTCTCAACACTCTGTCTGATTTTGGATTTTTTTTTTTTTTTTTTTCCAAAATCAGACTTGACACCAGAGAGGCTGAATACCGCACTGAGTCAATGCGGTCTTAGCCTCTCTGGTGTCAACACTCTGTCTGATTTTGGATTTTTTTTTTTTTTTTTCCAAAATCAGACTTGACACCAGAGAGGCTGAATACCGCACTGAGTCAATGCGGACTTAGCCTCTCTGGTGTCAACACTCTGTCTGATTTTGGATTTTTTTTTTTTTTTTCCAAAATCAGACTTGACACCAGAGAGGCTGAATACAGCACTGAGTCAATTAGCCTCTCTGGTCTCAACACTCTGTCTGATTTTGGATTTTTTTTTTTTTTTTCCAAAATCAGACTTGACACCAGAGAGGCTGAATACCGCACTGAGTCAATGCGGTCTTAGCCTCTCTGGTGTCAACACTCTGTCTGATTTTGGATTTTTTTTTTTTTTTTTCCAAAATCAGACTTGACACCAGAGAGGCTGAATACCGCACTGAGTCAATGCGGTCTTAGCCTCTCTGGTGTCAACACTCTGTCTGATTTTGGATTTTTTTTTTTTTTTTTCCAAAATCAGACTTGACACCAGAGAGGCTGAATACCGCACTGAGTCAATGCGGTCTTAGCCTCTCTGGTCTCAACACTCTGTCTGATTTAGGATTTTTTTTTTTTTTTTCCAAAATCAGACTTGACACCAGAGAGGCTGAATACCGCACTGAGTCAATGCGGTCTTAGCCTCTCTGGTGTCAACACTCTCTCTGATTTTGGATTTTTTTTTTTTTTTTTCCAAAATCAGACTTGACACCAGAGAGGCTGAATACCGCACTGAGTCAATGCGGTCTTAGCCTCTCTGGTCTCAACACTCTGTCTGATTTTGGATTTTTTTTTTTTTTTTTTCCAAAATCAGACTTGACACCAGAGAGGCTGAATACCGCACTGAGTCAATGCGGTCTTAGCCTCTCTGGTGTCAACACTCTGTCTGATTTTGGATTTTTTTTTTTTTTTTCCAAAATCAGACTTGACACCAGAGAGGCTGAATACCGCACTGAGTCAATGCGGTCTTAGCCTCTCTGGTCTCAACACTCTGTCTGATTTTTGATTTTTTTTTTTTTTTCTAAAATCAGACTTGACACCAGAGAGGCTGAATACCGCACTGAGTCAATGGGGTCTTAGCCTCTCTGGTCTCAACACTCTGTCTGATTTTGGATTTTTTTTTTTTTTTTTTTCCAAAATCAGACTTGACACCAGAGAGGCTGAATACCGCACTGAGTCAATGCGGTCTTAGCCTCTCTGGTGTCAACACTCTGTCTGATTTTGGATTTTTTTTTTTTTTTTTCCAAAATCAGACTTGACACCAGAGAGGCTGAATACCGCACTGAGTCAATGCGGTCTTAGCCTCTCTGGTGTCAACACTCTGTCTGATTTTGGATTTTTTTTTTTTTTTTTCCAAAATCAGACTTGACACCAGAGAGGCTGAATACCGCACTGAGTCAATGCGGTCTTAGCCTCTCTGGTCTCAACACTCTGTCTGATTTTGGATTTTTTTTTTTTTTTTCCAAAATCAGACTTGACACCAGAGAGGCTGAATACCGCACTGAGTCAATGCGGTCTTAGCCTCTCTGGTGTCAACACTCTCTCTGATTTTGGATTTTTTTTTTTTTTTTTCCAAAATCAGACTTGACACCAGAGAGGCTGAATACCGCACTGAGTCAATGCGGTCTTAGCCTCTCTGGTCTCAACACTCTGTCTGATTTTGGATTTTTTTTTTTTTTTTTTCCAAAATCAGACTTGACACCAGAGAGGCTGAATACCGCACTGAGTCAATGCGGTCTTAGCCTCTCTGGTGTCAACACTCTGTCTGATTTTGGATTTTTTTTTTTTTTTTCCAAAATCAGACTTGACACCAGAGAGGCTGAATACCGCACTGAGTCAATGCGGTCTTAGCCTCTCTGGTCTCAACACTCTGTCTGATTTTTGATTTTTTTTTTTTTTTCTAAAATCAGACTTGACACCAGAGAGGCTGAATACCGCACTGAGTCAATGGGGTCTTAGCCTCTCTGGTCTCAACACTCTGTCTGATTTTGGATTTTTTTTTTTTTTTTTTCCAAAATCAGACTTGACACCAGAGAGGCTGAATACCGCACTGAGTCAATGCGGTCTTAGCCTCTCTGGTGTCAACACTCTGTCTGATTTTGGATTTCTTTTTTTTTTTTTTTCCAAAATCAGACTTGACACCAGAGAGGCTGAATACCGCACTGAGTCAATGCGGTCTTAGCCTCTCTGGTGTCAACACTCTGTCTGATTTTGGATTTTTTTTTTTTTTTTTCCAAAATCAGACTTGACACCAGAGAGGCTGAATACCGCACTGAGTTAATGCGGTCTTAGCCTCTCTGGTCTCAACACTCTGTCTGATTTTGGATTTTTTTTTTTTTTTTTTCCAAAATCAGACTTGACACCAGAGAGGCTGAATACCGCACTGAGTCAATGCGGTCTTAGCCTCTCTGGTGTCAACACTCTATCTGATTTTGGATTTTTTTTTTTTTTTTCCAAAATCAGACTTGACACCAGAGAGGCTGAATACCGCACTGAGTCAATGCGGTCTTAGCCTCTCTGGTCTCAACACTCTGTCTGATTTTTGATTTTTTTTTTTTTTTCTAAAATCAGACTTGACACCAGAGAGGCTGAATACCGCACTGAGTCAATGGGGTCTTAGCCTCTCTGGTCTCAACACTCTGTCTGATTTTGGATTTTTTTTTTTTTTTTTTCCAAAATCAGACTTGACACCAGAGAGGCTGAATACCGCACTGAGTCAATGCGGTCTTAGCCTCTCTGGTGTCAACACTCTGTCTGATTTTGGATTTTTTTTTTTTTTTTTCCAAAATCAGACTTGACACCAGAGAGGCTGAATACCGCACTGAGTCAATGCGGTCTTAGCCTCTCTGGTGTCAACACTCTGTCTGATTTTGGATTTTTTTTTTTTTTTTTCCAAAATCAGACTTGACACCAGAGAGGCTGAATACCGCACTGAGTTAATGCGGTCTTAGCCTCTCTGGTCTCAACACTCTGTCTGATTTTGGATTTTTTTTTTTTTTTTTTTCCAAAATCAGACTTGACACCAGAGAGGCTGAATACCGCACTGAGTCAATGCGGTCTTAGCCTCTCTGGTCTCAACACTCTGTCTGATTTTGGATTTTTTTTTTTTTTTTTTTCCAAAATCAGACTTGACACCAGAGAGGCTGAATACCGCACTGAGTCAATGCGGTCTTAGCCTCTCTGGTGTCAACACTCTGTCTGATTTTGGATTTTTTTTTTTTTTTTTCCAAAATCAGACTTGACACCAGAGAGGCTGAATACCGCACTGAGTTAATGCGGTCTTAGCCTCTCTGGTCTCAACACTCTGTCTGATTTTGGATTTTTTTTTTTTTTTTTCCCAAAATCAGACTTGACACCAGAGAGGCTGAATACCGCACTGAGTCAATGCGGTCTTAGCCTCTCTGGTGTCAACACTCTGTCTGATTTTGGATTTTTTTTTTTTTTTTTCCAAAATCAGACTTGACACCAGAGAGGCTGAATACCGCACTGAGTCAATGCGGTCTTAGCCTCTCTGGTGTCAACACTCTGTCTGATTTTGGATTTTTTTTTTTTTTTTCCAAAATCAGACTTGACACCAGAGAGGCTGAATACAGCACTGAGTCAATTAGCCTCTCTGGTCTCAACACTCTGTCTGATTTTGGATTTTTTTTTTTTTTTTCCAAAATCAGACTTGACACCAGAGAGGCTGAATACCGCACTGAGTCAATGCGGTCTTAGCCTCTCTGGTGTCAACACTCTGTCTGATTTTGGATTTTTTTTTTTTTTTTTCCAAAATCAGACTTGACACCAGAGAGGCTGAATACCGCACTGAGTCAATGCGGTCTTAGCCTCTCTGGTCTCAACACTCTGTCTGATTTTGGATTTTTTTTTTTTTTTTCCAAAATCAGACTTGACACCAGAGAGGCTGAATACCGCACTGAGTCAATGCGGTCTTAGCCTCTCTGGTGTCAACACTCTGTCTGATTTTGGATTTTTTTTTTTTTTTTTCCAAAATCAGACTTGACACCAGAGAGGCTGAATACCGCACTGAGTCAATGCGGTCTTAGCCTCTCTGGTCTCAACACTCTGTCTGATTTTGGATTTTTTTTTTTTTTTTTTCCAAAATCAGACTTGACACCAGAGAGGCTGAATACCGCACTGAGTCAATGCGGTCTTAGCCTCTCTGGTGTCAACACTCTGTCTGATTTTGGATTTTTTTTTTTTTTTTCCAAAATCAGACTTGACACCAGAGAGGCTGAATACCGCACTGAGTCAATGCGGTCTTAGCCTCTCTGGTCTCAACACTCTGTCTGATTTTTGATTTTTTTTT
Source organism: Poromitra crassiceps (assembly GCF_964638095.1). Lineage (NCBI taxonomy): Eukaryota > Metazoa > Chordata > Actinopteri > Beryciformes > Melamphaidae > Poromitra > Poromitra crassiceps. The sequence continues at coordinate 35,444 of NW_028152071.1, forward strand.
TTTTTTCTAAAATCAGACTTGACACCAGAGAGGCTGAATACCGCACTGAGTCAATGGGGTCTTAGCCTCTCTGGTCTCAACACTCTGTCTGATTTTGGATTTTTTTTTTTTTTTTTTCCAAAATCAGACTTGACACCAGAGAGGCTGAATACCGCACTGAGTCAATGCGGTCTTAGCCTCTCTGGTGTCAACACTCCTGATTTTGGATTTTTTTTTTTTTTTTTTCCAAAATCAGACTTGACACCAGAGAGGCTGAATACCGCACTGAGTTAATGCGGTCTTAGCCTCTCTGGTCTCAACACTCTGTCTGATTTTGGATTTTTTTTTTTTTTTTTTTCCAAAATCAGACTTGACACCAGAGAGGCTGAATACCGCACTGAGTCAATGCGGTCTTAGCCTCTCTGGTCTCAACACTCTGTCTGATTTTGGATTTTTTTTTTTTTTTTTTCCAAAATCAGACTTGACACCAGAGAGGCTGAATACCGCACTGAGTCAATGCGGTCTTAGCCTCTCTGGTGTCAACACTCTGTCTGATTTTGGATTTTTTTTTTTTTTTTTCCAAAATCAGACTTGACACCAGAGAGGCTGAATACCGCACTGAGTCAATGCGGTCTTAGCCTCTCTGGTCTCAACACTCTGTCTGATTTTGGATTTTTTTTTTTTTTTTTCCAAAATCAGACTTGACACCAGAGAGGCTGAATACCGCACTGAGTCAATGCGGTCTTAGCCTCTCTGGTGTCAACACTCTCTCTGATTTTGGATTTTTTTTTTTTTTTTTCCAAAATCAGACTTGACACCAGAGAGGCTGAATACCGCACTGAGTCAATGCGGTCTTAGCCTCTCTGGTCTCAACACTCTGTCTGATTTTGGATTTTTTTTTTTTTTTTTTCCAAAATCAGACTTGACACCAGAGAGGCTGAATACCGCACTGAGTCAATGCGGTCTTAGCCTCTCTGGTGTCAACACTCTGTCTGATTTTGGATTTTTTTTTTTTTTTTTCCAAAATCAGACTTGACACCAGAGAGGCTGAATACCGCACTGAGTCAATGCGGTCTTAGCCTCTCTGGTGTCAACACTGTGTCTGATTTTGGATTTTTTTTTTTTTTTTTTCCAAAATCAGACTTGACACCAGAGAGGCTGAATACCGCACTGAGTCAATGCGGTCTTAGCCTCTCTGGTGTCAACACTCTATCTGATTTTGGATTTTTTTTTTTTTTTTCCAAAATCAGACTTGACACCAGAGAGGCTGAATACCGCACTGAGTCAATGCGGTCTTAGCCTCTCTGGTCTCAACACTCTGTCTGATTTTTGATTTTTTTTTTTTTTTCTAAAATCAGACTTGACACCAGAGAGGCTGAATACCGCACTGAGTCAATGGGGTCTTAGCCTCTCTGGTCTCAACACTCTGTCTGATTTTGGATTTTTTTTTTTTTTTTTCCAAAATCAGACTTGACACCAGAGAGGCTGAATACCGCACTGAGTCAATGCGGTCTTAGCCTCTCTGGTGTCAACACTCTGTCTGATTTTGGATTTTTTTTTTTTTTTTTTCCAAAATCAGACTTGACACCAGAGAGGCTGAATACCGCACTGAGTCAATGCGGTCTTAGCCTCTCTGGTGTCAACACTCTGTCTGATTTTGGATTTTTTTTTTTTTTTTTCCAAAATCAGACTTGACACCAGAGAGGCTGAATACCGCACTGAGTTAATGCGGTCTTAGCCTCTCTGGTCTCAACACTCTGTCTGATTTTGGATTTTTTTTTTTTTTTTTTTCCAAAATCAGACTTGACACCAGAGAGGCTGAATACCGCACTGAGTCAATGCGGTCTTAGCCTCTCTGGTCTCAACACTCTGTCTGATTTTGGATTTTTTTTTTTTTTTTTTTCCAAAATCAGACTTGACACCAGAGAGGCTGAATACCGCACTGAGTCAATGCGGTCTTAGCCTCTCTGGTGTCAACACTCTGTCTGATTTTGGATTTTTTTTTTTTTTTTTTCCAAAATCAGACTTGACACCAGAGAGGCTGAATACCGCACTGAGTTAATGCGGTCTTAGCCTCTCTGGTCTCAACACTCTGTCTGATTTTGGATTTTTTTTTTTTTTTTTCCCAAAATCAGACTTGACACCAGAGAGGCTGAATACCGCACTGAGTCAATGCGGTCTTAGCCTCTCTGGTGTCAACACTCTGTCTGATTTTGGATTTTTTTTTTTTTTTTTCCAAAATCAGACTTGACACCAGAGAGGCTGAATACCGCACTGAGTCAATGCGGTCTTAGCCTCTCTGGTGTCAACACTCTGTCTGATTTTGGATTTTTTTTTTTTTTTTCCAAAATCAGACTTGACACCAGAGAGGCTGAATACAGCACTGAGTCAATTAGCCTCTCTGGTCTCAACACTCTGTCTGATTTTGGATTTTTTTTTTTTTTTTCCAAAATCAGACTTGACACCAGAGAGGCTGAATACCGCACTGAGTCAATGCGGTCTTAGCCTCTCTGGTGTCAACACTCTGTCTGATTTTGGATTTTTTTTTTTTTTTTTCCAAAATCAGACTTGACACCAGAGAGGCTGAATACCGCACTGAGTCAATGCGGTCTTAGCCTCTCTGGTCTCAACACTCTGTCTGATTTTGGATTTTTTTTTTTTTTTTTCCAAAATCAGACTTGACACCAGAGAGGCTGAATACCGCACTGAGTCAATGCGGTCTTAGCCTCTCTGGTGTCAACACTCTCTCTGATTTTGGATTTTTTTTTTTTTTTTTCCAAAATCAGACTTGACACCAGAGAGGCTGAATACCGCACTGAGTCAATGCGGTCTTAGCCTCTCTGGTCTCAACACTCTGTCTGATTTTGGATTTTTTTTTTTTTTTTTTCCAAAATCAGACTTGACACCAGAGAGGCTGAATACCGCACTGAGTCAATGCGGTCTTAGCCTCTCTGGTGTCAACACTCTGTCTGATTTTGGATTTTTTTTTTTTTTTTTCCAAAATCAGACTTGACACCAGAGAGGCTGAATACCGCACTGAGTCAATGCGGTCTTAGCCTCTCTGGTCTCAACACTCTGTCTGATTTTTGATTTTTTTTTTTTTTTCTAAAATCAGACTTGACACCAGAGAGGCTGAATACCGCACTGAGTCAATGGGGTCTTAGCCTCTCTGGTCTCAACACTCTGTCTGATTTTGGATTTTTTTTTTTTTTTTTTCCAAAATCAGACTTGACACCAGAGAGGCTGAATACCGCACTGAGTCAATGCGGTCTTAGCCTCTCTGGTGTCAACACTCTGTCTGATTTTGGATTTTTTTTTTTTTTTTTTCCAAAATCAGACTTGACACCAGAGAGGCTGAATACCGCACTGAGTTAATGCGGTCTTAGCCTCTCTGGTCTCAACACTCTGTCTGATTTTGGATTTTTTTTTTTTTTTTTTTTCCAAAATCAGACTTGACACCAGAGAGGCTGAATACCGCACTGAGTCAATGCGGTCTTAGCCTCTCTGGTCTCAACACTCTGTCTGATTTTGGATTTTTTTTTTTTTTTTTTCCAAAATCAGACTTGACACCAGAGAGGCTGAATACCGCACTGAGTCAATGCGGTCTTAGCCTCTCTGGTGTCAACACTCTGTCTGATTTTGGATTTTTTTTTTTTTTTTTCCAAAATCAGACTTGACACCAGAGAGGCTGAATACCGCACTGAGTCAATGCGGTCTTAGCCTCTCTGGTCTCAACACTCTGTCTGATTTTGGATTTTTTTTTTTTTTTTCCAAAATCAGACTTGACACCAGAGAGGCTGAATACCGCACTGAGTCAATGCGGTCTTAGCCTCTCTGGTGTCAACACTCTCTCTGATTTTGGATTTTTTTTTTTTTTTTTCCAAAATCAGACTTGACACCAGAGAGGCTGAATACCGCACTGAGTCAATGCGGTCTTAGCCTCTCTGGTCTCAACACTCTGTCTGATTTTGGATTTTTTTTTTTTTTTTTTTCCAAAATCAGACTTGACACCAGAGAGGCTGAATACCGCACTGAGTCAATGCGGTCTTAGCCTCTCTGGTGTCAACACTCTGTCTGATTTTGGATTTTTTTTTTTTTTTTCCAAAATCAGACTTGACACCAGAGAGGCTGAATACCGCACTGAGTCAATGCGGTCTTAGCCTCTCTGGTCTCAACACTCTGTCTGATTTTTGATTTTTTTTTTTTTTTCTAAAATCAGACTTGACACCAGAGAGGCTGAATACCGCACTGAGTCAATGGGGTCTTAGCCTCTCTGGTCTCAACACTGTCTGATTTTGGATTTTTTTTTTTTTTTTTTCCAAAATCAGACTTGACACCAGAGAGGCTGAATACCGCACTGAGTCAATGCGGTCTTAGCCTCTCTGGTGTCAACACTCTGTCTGATTTTGGATTTCTTTTTTTTTTTTTTCCAAAATCAGACTTGACACCAGAGAGGCTGAATACCGCACTGAGTCAATGCGGTCTTAGCCTCTCTGGTGTCAACACTGTGTCTGATTTTGGATTTTTTTTTTTTTTTTTCCAAAATCAGACTTGACACCAGAGAGGCTGAATACCGCACTGAGTTAATGCGGTCTTAGCCTCTCTGGTCTCAACACTCTGTCTGATTTTGGATTTTTTTTTTTTTTTTTTCCAAAATCAGACTTGACACCAGAGAGGCTGAATACCGCACTGAGTCAATGCGGTCTTAGCCTCTCTGGTGTCAACACTCTATCTGATTTTGGATTTTTTTTTTTTTTTTCCAAAATCAGACTTGACACCAGAGAGGCTGAATACCGCACTGAGTCAATGCGGTCTTAGCCTCTCTGGTCTCAACACTCTGTCTGATTTTTGATTTTTTTTTTTTTTTCTAAAATCAGACTTGACACCAGAGAGGCTGAATACCGCACTGAGTCAATGCGGTCTTAGCCTCTCTGGTCTCAACACTCTGTCTGATTTTGGATTTTTTTTTTTTTTTTCCAAAATCAGACTTGACACCAGAGAGGCTGAATACCGCACTGAGTCAATGCGGTCTTAGCCTCTCTGGTGTCAACACTCTGTCTGATTTTGGATTTTTTTTTTTTTTTTCCAAAATCAGACTTGACACCAGAGAGGCTGAATACCGCACTGAGTCAATGCGGTCTTAGCCTCTCTGGTCTCAACACTCTGTCTGATTTTTGATTTTTTTTTTTTTTCTAAAATCAGACTTGACACCAGAGAGGCTGAATACCGCACTGAGTCAATGGGGTCTTAGCCTCTCTGGTCTCAACACTGTCTGATTTTGGATTTTTTTTTTTTTTTTTTCCAAAATCAGACTTGACACCAGAGAGGCTGAATACCGCACTGAGTCAATGCGGTCTTAGCCTCTCTGGTGTCAACACTCTGTCTGATTTTGGATTTCTTTTTTTTTTTTTTCCAAAATCAGACTTGACACCAGAGAGGCTGAATACCGCACTGAGTCAATGCGGTCTTAGCCTCTCTGGTGTCAACACTGTGTCTGATTTTGGATTTTTTTTTTTTTTTTTCCAAAATCAGACTTGACACCAGAGAGGCTGAATACCGCACTGAGTTAATGCGGTCTTAGCCTCTCTGGTCTCAACACTCTGTCTGATTTTGGATTTTTTTTTTTTTTTTTTTCCAAAATCAGACTTGACACCAGAGAGGCTGAATACCGCACTGAGTCAATGCGGTCTTAGCCTCTCTGGTGTCAACACTCTATCTGATTTTGGATTTTTTTTTTTTTTTTCCAAAATCAGACTTGACACCAGAGAGGCTGAATACCGCACTGAGTCAATGCGGTCTTAGCCTCTCTGGTCTCAACACTCTGTCTGATTTTTGATTTTTTTTTTTTTTTCTAAAATCAGACTTGACACCAGAGAGGCTGAATACCGCACTGAGTCAATGGGGTCTTAGCCTCTCTGGTCTCAACACTCTGTCTGATTTTGGATTTTTTTTTTTTTTTTTTCCAAAATCAGACTTGACACCAGAGAGGCTGAATACCGCACTGAGTCAATGCGGTCTTAGCCTCTCTGGTGTCAACACTCTGTCTGATTTTGGATTTTTTTTTTTTTTTTTTCCAAAATCAGACTTGACACCAGAGAGGCTGAATACCGCACTGAGTCAATGCGGTCTTAGCCTCTCTGGTGTCAACACTCTGTCTGATTTTGGATTTTTTTTTTTTTTTTTTCCAAAATCAGACTTGACACCAGAGAGGCTGAATACCGCACTGAGTTAATGCGGTCTTAGCCTCTCTGGTCTCAACACTCTGTCTGATTTTGGATTTTTTTTTTTTTTTTTTCCAAAATCAGACTTGACACCAGAGAGGCTGAATACCGCACTGAGTCAATGCGGTCTTAGCCTCTCTGGTCTCAACACTCTGTCTGATTTTGGATTTTTTTTTTTTTTTTTTTCCAAAATCAGACTTGACACCAGAGAGGCTGAATACCACACTGAGTCAATGCGGTCTTAGCCTCTCTGGTGTCAACACTCTGTCTGATTTTGGATTTTTTTTTTTTTTTTTCCAAAATCAGACTTGACACCAGAGAGGCTGAATACCGCACTGAGTCAATGCGGTCTTAGCCTCTCTGGTGTCAACACTCTGTCTGATTTTGGATTTTTTTTTTTTTTTTCCAAAATCAGACTTGACACCAGAGAGGCTGAATACCGCACTGAGTCAATGCGGTCTTAGCCTCTCTGGTGTCAACACTCTGTCTGATTTTGGATTTTTTTTTTTTTTTTTCCAAAATCAGACTTGACACCAGAGAGGCTGAATACCGCACTGAGTCAATGCGGTCTTAGCCTCTCTGGTGTCAACACTCTGTCTGATTTTGGATTTTTTTTTTTTTTTTTCCAAAATCAGACTTGACACCAGAGAGGCTGAATACCGCACTGAGTCAATGCGGTCTTAGCCTCTCTGGTGTCAACACTCTCTCTGATTTTGGATTTTTTTTTTTTTTTTTCCAAAATCAGACTTGACACCAGAGAGGCTGAATACCGCACTGAGTCAATGCAGTCTTAGCCTCTCTGGTCTCAACACTCTGTCTGATTTTGGATTTTTTTTTTTTTTTTTTCCAAAATCAGACTTGACACCAGAGAGGCTGAATACCGCACTGAGTCAATGCGGTCTTAGCCTCTCTGGTGTCAACACTCTGTCTGATTTTGGATTTTTTTTTTTTTTTTCCAAAATCAGACTTGACACCAGAGAGGCTGAATACCGCACTGAGTCAATGCGGTCTTAGCCTCTCTGGTCTCAACACTCTGTCTGATTTTTGATTTTTTTTTTTTTTTCTAAAATCAGACTTGACACCAGAGAGGCTGAATACCGCACTGAGTCAATGGGGTCTTAGCCTCTCTGGTCTCAACACTCTGTCTGATTTTGGATTTTTTTTTTTTTTTTTCCAAAATCAGACTTGACACCAGAGAGGCTGAATACCGCACTGAGTCAATGCGGTCTTAGCCTCTCTGGTGTCAACACTCTGTCTGATTTTGGATTTTTTTTTTTTTTTTTTCCAAAATCAGACTTGACACCAGAGAGGCTGAATACCGCACTGAGTTAATGCGGTCTAAGCCTCTCTGGTCTCAACACTCTGTCTGATTTTGGATTTTTTTTTTTTTTTTTTTTCCAAAATCAGACTTGACACCAGAGAGGCTGAATACCGCACTGAGTCAATGCGGTCTTAGCCTCTCTGGTCTCAACACTCTGTCTGATTTTGGATTTTTTTTTTTTTTTTTTTCCAAAATCAGACTTGACACCAGAGAGGCTGAATACCGCACTGAGTCAATGCGGTCTTAGCCTCTCTGGTGTCAACACTCTGTCTGATTTTGGATTTTTTTTTTTTTTTTCCAAAATCAGACTTGACACCAGAGAGGCTGAATACCGCACTGAGTCAATGCGGTCTTAGCCTCTCTGGTGTCAACACTCTGTCTGATTTTGGATTTTTTTTTTTTTTTTTCTAAAATCAGACTTGACACCAGAGAGGCTGAATACCGCACTGAGTCAATGCGGTCTTAGCCTCTCTGGTCTCAACACTCTGTCTGATTTTGGATTTTTTTTTTTTTTTTCCAAAATCAGACTTGACACCAGAGAGGCTGAATACCGCACTGAGTTAATGCGGTCTTAGCCTCTCTGGTCTCAACACTGTCTGATTTTTGATTTTTTTTTTTTTTTCTAAAATCAGACTTGACACCAGAGAGGCTGAATACCGCACTGAGTCAATGGGGTCTTAGCCTCTCTGGTGTCAACACTCTGTCTGATTTTGGATTTTTTTTTTTTTTTTTTCCAAAATCAGACTTGACACCAGAGAGGCTGAATACCGCACTGAGTTAATGCGGTCTTAGCCTCTCTGGTCTCAACACTCTGTCTGATTTTGGATTTTTTTTTTTTTTTTTTTTCCAAAATCAGACTTGACACCAGAGAGGCTGAATACCGCACTGAGTCAATGCGGTCTTAGCCTCTCTGGTCTCAACACTCTGTCTGATTTTGGATTTTTTTTTTTTTTTTTTCCAAAATCAGACTTGACACCAGAGAGGCTGAATACCGCACTGAGTCAATGCGGTCTTAGCCTCTCTGGTGTCAACACTCTGTCTGATTTTGGATTTTTTTTTTTTTTTTTCCAAAATCAGACTTGACACCAGAGAGGCTGAATACCGCACTGAGTTAATGCGGTCTTAGCCTCTCTGGTCTCAACACTCTGTCTGATTTTGGATTTTTTTTTTTTTTTTTTTCCAAAATCAGACTTGACACCAGAGAGGCTGAATACCGCACTGAGTCAATGCGGTCTTAGCCTCTCTGGTGTCAACACTCTGTCTGATTTTGGATTTTTTTTTTTTTTTTTCCAAAATCAGACTTGACACCAGAGAGGCTGAATACCGCACTGAGTCAATGCGGTCTTAGCCTCTCTGGTGTCAACACTCTGTCTGATTTTGGATTTTTTTTTTTTTTTTCCAAAATCAGACTTGACACCAGAGAGGCTGAATACAGCACTGAGTCAATTAGCCTCTCTGGTCTCAACACTCTGTCTGATTTTGGATTTTTTTTTTTTTTTTCCAAAATCAGACTTGACACCAGAGAGGCTGAATACCGCACTGAGTCAATGCGGTCTTAGCCTCTCTGGTGTCAACACTCTGTCTGATTTTGGATTTTTTTTTTTTTTTTTCCAAAATCAGACTTGACACCAGAGAGGCTGAATACTGTACTGAGTCAATGCGGTCTTAGCCTCTCTGGTCTCAACACTCTGTCTGATTTTGGATTTTTTTTTTTTTTTTCCAAAATCAGACTTGACACCAGAGAGGCTGAATACCGCACTGAGTCAATGCGGTCTTAGCCTCTCTGGTGTCAACACTCTGTCTGATTTTGGATTTTTTTTTTTTTTTTTCCAAAATCAGACTTGACACCAGAGAGGCTGAATACCGCACTGAGTCAATGCGGTCTTAGCCTCTCTGGTCTCAACACTCTGTCTGATTTTGGATTTTTTTTTTTTTTTTTTTCTAAAATCAGACTTGACACCAGAGAGGCTGAATACCGCACTGAGTCAATGCGGTCTTAGCCTCTCTGGTGTCAACACTCTGTCTGATTTTGGATTTTTTTTTTTTTTTTTGCAAAATCAGACTTGACACCAGAGAGGCTGAATACCGCACTGAGTCAATGCGGTCTTAGCCTCTCTGATCTCAACACTCTGTCTGATTTTGGATTTTTTTTTTTTTTTTTTTCCAAAATCAGACTTGACACCAGAGAGGCTGAATACCGCACTGAGTCAATGCGGTCTTAGCCTCTCTGGTGTCAACACTCTCTCTGATTTTGGATTTTTTTTTTTTTTTTTCCAAAATCAGACTTGACACCAGAGAGGCTGAATACCGCACTGAGTCAATGCGGTCTTAGCCTCTCTGGTCTCAACACTCTGTCTGATTTTGGATTTTGGATTTTTTTTTTTTCAAAATCAGACTTGACACCAGAGAGGCTGAATACCGCACTGAGTCAATGCGGTCTTAGCCTCTCTGGTGTCAACACTCTGTCTGATTTTTTTTTTTTTTTTTTTTTTTCCAAAATCAGACTTGACACCAGAGAGGCTGAATACCGCACTGAGTCAATGCGGTCTTAGCCTCTCTGGTGTCAACACTCTGTCTGATTTTGGATTTTTTTTTTTTTTTTTCCAAAATCAGACTTGATACCAGAGAGGCTGAATACCGCACTGAGTCAATGCGGTCTTAGCCTCTCTGGTCTCAACACTCTGTCTGATTTTGGATTTTTTTTTTTTTTTTTCCAAAATCAGACTTGACACCAGAGAGGCTGAATACCGCACTGAGTCAATGCGGTCTTAGCCTCTCTGGTGTCAACACTCTGTCTGATTTTTGATTTTTTTTTTTTTTTCCAAAATCAGACTTGACACCAGAGAGGCTGAATACCGCACTGAGTCAATGCGGTCTTAGCCTCTCTGGTCTCAACACTCTGTCTGATTTTGGATTTTGGATTTTTTTTTTCCAAAATCAGACTTGACACCAGAGAGGCTGAGTACCGCACTGAGTCAATGCGGTCTTAGCCTCTCTGGTGTCAACACTCTGTCTGATTTTGGATTTTTTTTTTTTTTTTTCCAAAATCAGACTTGACACCAGAGAGGCTGAATACCGCACTGAGTCAATGCGGTCTTAGCCTCTCTGGTCTCAACACTCTGTCTGATTTGGGATTTTTTTTTTTTTTTTTTTCCAAAATCAGACGACACCAGAGAGGCTGAATACCGCACTGAGTTAATGCGGTCTTAGCCTCTCTGGTCTCAACACTCTGTCTGATTTTGGATTTTTTTTTTTTTTTTTTTCCAAAATCAGACTTGACACCAGAGAGGCTGAATACCGCACTGAGTCAATGCGGTCTTAGCCTCTCTGGTGTCAACACTCTGTCTGATTTTGGATTTTTTTTTTTTTTTTTCCAAAATCAGACTTGACACCAGAGAGGCTGAATACCGCACTGAGTCAATGCGGTCTTAGCCTCTCTGGTGTCAACACTCTGTCTGATTTTAGATTTTTTTTTTTTTTTTTCCAAAATCAGACTTGACACCAGAGAGGCTGAATACCGCACTGAGTCAATTAGCCTCTCTGGTCTCAACACTCTGTCTGATTTTGGGTTTTTTTTTTTTTTTTTCAAAATCAGACTTGACACCAGAGAGGCTGAATACCGCACTGAGTCAATGCGGTCTTAGCCTCTCTGGTGTCAACACTCTGTCTGATTTTGGATTTTTTTTTTTTTTTTTTCCAAAATCAGACTTGACACCAGAGAGGCTGAATACCGCACTGAGTTAATGCGGTCTTAGCCTCTCTGGTCTCAACACTGTCTGATTTTTGATTTTTTTTTTTTTTTCTAAAATCAGACTTGACACCAGAGAGGCTGAATACCGCACTGAGTCAATGGGGTCTTAGCCTCTCTGGTGTCAACACTCTGTCTGATTTTGGATTTTTTTTTTTTTTTTTTCCAAAATCAGACTTGACACCAGAGAGGCTGAATACCGCACTGAGTTAATGCGGTCTTAGCCTCTCTGGTCTCAACACTCTGTCTGATTTTGGATTTTTTTTTTTTTTTTTTTTCCAAAATCAGACTTGACACCAGAGAGGCTGAATACCGCACTGAGTCAATGCGGTCTTAGCCTCTCTGGTCTCAACACTCTGTCTGATTTTGGATTTTTTTTTTTTTTTTTTCCAAAATCAGACTTGACACCAGAGAGGCTGAATACCGCACTGAGTCAATGCGGTCTTAGCCTCTCTGGTGTCAACACTCTGTCTGATTTTGGATTTTTTTTTTTTTTTTTCCAAAATCAGACTTGACACCAGAGAGGCTGAATACCGCACTGAGTTAATGCGGTCTTAGCCTCTCTGGTCTCAACACTCTGTCTGATTTTGGATTTTTTTTTTTTTTTTTTTCCAAAATCAGACTTGACACCAGAGAGGCTGAATACCGCACTGAGTCAATGCGGTCTTAGCCTCTCTGGTGTCAACACTCTGTCTGATTTTGGATTTTTTTTTTTTTTTTTCCAAAATCAGACTTGACACCAGAGAGGCTGAATACCGCACTGAGTCAATGCGGTCTTAGCCTCTCTGGTGTCAACACTCTGTCTGATTTTGGATTTTTTTTTTTTTTTTCCAAAATCAGACTTGACACCAGAGAGGCTGAATACAGCACTGAGTCAATTAGCCTCTCTGGTCTCAACACTCTGTCTGATTTTGGATTTTTTTTTTTTTTTTCCAAAATCAGACTTGACACCAGAGAGGCTGAATACCGCACTGAGTCAATGCGGTCTTAGCCTCTCTGGTGTCAACACTCTGTCTGATTTTGGATTTTTTTTTTTTTTTTTCCAAAATCAGACTTGACACCAGAGAGGCTGAATACTGTACTGAGTCAATGCGGTCTTAGCCTCTCTGGTGTCAACACTCTGTCTGATTTTGGATTTTTTTTTTTTTTTTTCCAAAATCAGACTTGACACCAGAGAGGCTGAATACCGCACTGAGTCAATGCGGTCTTAGCCTCTCTGGTGTCAACACTCTGTCTGATTTTGGATTTTTTTTTTTTTTTTTCCAAAATCAGACTTGACACCAGAGAGGCTGAATACCGCACTGAGTCAATGCGGTCTTAGCCTCTCTGGTGTCAACACTCTGTCTGATTTTGGATTTTTTTTTTTTTTTTCCAAAATCAGACTTGACACCAGAGAGGCTGAATACAGCACTGAGTCAATTAGCCTCTCTGGTCTCAACACTCTGTCTGATTTTGGATTTTTTTTTTTTTTTTCCAAAATCAGACTTGACACCAGAGAGGCTGAATACCGCACTGAGTCAATGCGGTCTTAGCCTCTCTGGTGTCAACACTCTGTCTGATTTTGGATTTTTTTTTTTTTTTTCCAAAATCAGACTTGACACCAGAGAGGCTGAATACCGCACTGAGTCAATGCGGTCTTAGCCTCTCTGGTCTCAACACTCTGTCTGATTTTGGATTTTTTTTTTTTTTTTTGCAAAATCAGACTTGACACCAGAGAGGCTGAATACCGCACTGAGTCAATGCGGTCTTAGCCTCTCTGATCTCAACACTCTGTCTGATTTTGGATTTTTTTTTTTTTTTTTTTCCAAAATCAGACTTGACACCAGAGAGGCTGAATACCGCACTGAGTCAATGCGGTCTTAGCCTCTCTGGTGTCAACACTCTCTCTGATTTTGGATTTTTTTTTTTTTTTTTCCAAAATCAGACTTGACACCAGAGAGGCTGAATACCGCACTGAGTCAATGCGGTCTTAGCCTCTCTGGTCTCAACACTCTGTCTGATTTTGGATTTTGGATTTTTTTTTTTTCAAAATCAGACTTGACACCAGAGAGGCTGAATACCGCACTGAGTCAATGCGGTCTTAGCCTCTCTGGTGTCAACACTCTGTCTGATTTTTTTTTTTTTTTTTTTTTTTCCAAAATCAGACTTGACACCAGAGAGGCTGAATACCGCACTGAGTCAATGCGGTCTTAGCCTCTCTGGTGTCAACACTCTGTCTGATTTTGGATTTTTTTTTTTTTTTTTCCAAAATCAGACTTGATACCAGAGAGGCTGAATACCGCACTGAGTCAATGCGGTCTTAGCCTCTCTGGTCTCAACACTCTGTCTGATTTTGGATTTTTTTTTTTTTTTTTCCAAAATCAGACTTGACACCAGAGAGGCTGAATACCGCACTGAGTCAATGCGGTCTTAGCCTCTCTGGTGTCAACACTCTGTCTGATTTTTGATTTTTTTTTTTTTTTCCAAAATCAGACTTGACACCAGAGAGGCTGAATACCGCACTGAGTCAATGCGGTCTTAGCCTCTCTGGTCTCAACACTCTGTCTGATTTTGGATTTTGGATTTTTTTTTTCCAAAATCAGACTTGACACCAGAGAGGCTGAGTACCGCACTGAGTCAATGCGGTCTTAGCCTCTCTGGTGTCAACACTCTGTCTGATTTTGGATTTTTTTTTTTTTTTTTCCAAAATCAGACTTGACACCAGAGAGGCTGAATACCGCACTGAGTCAATGCGGTCTTAGCCTCTCTGGTCTCAACACTCTGTCTGATTTGGGATTTTTTTTTTTTTTTTTTTCCAAAATCAGACGACACCAGAGAGGCTGAATACCGCACTGAGTTAATGCGGTCTTAGCCTCTCTGGTCTCAACACTCTGTCTGATTTTGGATTTTTTTTTTTTTTTTTTTCCAAAATCAGACTTGACACCAGAGAGGCTGAATACCGCACTGAGTCAATGCGGTCTTAGCCTCTCTGGTGTCAACACTCTGTCTGATTTTGGATTTTTTTTTTTTTTTTTCCAAAATCAGACTTGACACCAGAGAGGCTGAATACCGCACTGAGTCAATGCGGTCTTAGCCTCTCTGGTGTCAACACTCTGTCTGATTTTAGATTTTTTTTTTTTTTTTTCCAAAATCAGACTTGACACCAGAGAGGCTGAATACCGCACTGAGTCAATTAGCCTCTCTGGTCTCAACACTCTGTCTGATTTTGGGTTTTTTTTTTTTTTTTTCAAAATCAGACTTGACACCAGAGAGGCTGAATACCGCACTGAGTCAATGCGGTCTTAGCCTCTCTGGTGTCAACACTCTGTCTGATTTTGGATTTTTTTTTTTTTTTTTCCAAAATCAGACTTGACACCAGAGAGGCTGAATACTGCACTGAGTCAATGCGGTCTTAGCCTCTCTGGTCTCAACACTCTGTCTGATTTTGGATTTTTTTTTTTTTTTCCAAAATCAGACTTGACACCAGAGAGGCTGAATACCGCACTGAGTCAATGCGGTCTTAGCCTCTCTGGTGTCAACACTCTGTCTGATTTTGGATTTTTTTTTTTTTTTTCCAAAATCAGACTTGACACCAGAGAGGCTGAATACCGCAATGAGTCAATGCGGTCTTAGCCTCTCTGGTCTCAACACTCTGTCTGATTTTGGATTTTTTTTTTTTTTTTTTTTTCAAAATCAGACTTGACACCAGAGAGGCTGAATACTGCACTGAGTCAATGCGGTCTTAGCCTCTCTGGTGTCAACACTCTGTCTGATTTTGGATTTTTTTTTTTTTTTCTTCCAAAATCACACTTGACACCAGAGAGGCTGAATACAGCACTGAGTCAATGCGGTCTTAGCCTCTCTGGTCTCAACACTCTGTCTGATTTTGGATTTTTTTTTTTTTTTTCCAAAATCAGACTTGACACCAGAGAGGCTGAATACCGCACTGAGTCAATGCGGTCTTAGCCTCTCTGGTCTCAACACTCTGTCTGATTTTGGATTTTTTTTTTTTTTTTTTCCAAAATCAGACTTGACACCAGAGAGGCTGAATACCGCACTGAGTCAATGCGGTCTTAGCCTCTCTGGTGTCAACACTCTGTCTGATTTTAGATTTTTTTTTTTTTTTTCCAAAATCAGACGACACCAGAGAGGCTGAATACCGCACTGAGTCAATTAGCCTCTCTGGTCTCAACACTCTGTCTGATTTTGGATTTTTTTTTTTTTTTTCCAAAATCAGACTTGACACCAGAGAGGCTGAATACCGCACTGAGTCAATGCGGTCTTAGCCTCTCTGGTGTCAACACTCTGTCTGATTTTGGATTTTTTTTTTTTTTTCCAAAATCAGACTTGACACCAGAGAGGCTGAATACCGCACTGAGTCAATGCGGTCTTAGCCTCTCTGGTCTCAACACTCTGTCTGATTTTGGATTTTTTTTTTTTTTTTCTAAAATCAGACTTGACACCAGAGAGGCTGAATACCGCACTGAGTCAATGCGGTCTTAGCCTCTCTGGTGTCAACACTCTGTCTGATTTTGGATTTTTTTTTTTTTTTTTCCAAAATCAGACTTGACACCAGAGAGGCTGAATACCGCACTGAGTCAATGCGGTCTTAGCCTCTCTGGTCTCAACACTCTGTCTGATTTTGGATTTTTTTTTTTTTTTTTTTCCAAAATCAGACTTGACACCAGAGAGGCTGAATACCGCACTGAGTCAATGCGGTCTTAGCCTCTCTGGTGTCAACACTCTCTCTGATTTTGGATTTTTTTTTTTTTTTTTCCAAAATCAGACTTGACACCAGAGAGGCTGAATACCGCACTGAGTCAATGCGGTCTTAGCCTCTCTGGTCTCAACACTCTGTCTGATTTTGGATTTTGGATTTTTTTTTTTCCAAAATCAGACTTGACACCAGAGAGGCTGAATACCGCACTGAGTCAATGCGGTCTTAGCCTCTCTGGTGTCAACACTCTGTCTGATTTTTTTTTTTTTTTTTTTTTTTCAAAAATCAGACTTGACACCAGAGAGGCTGAATACCGCACTGAGTCAATGCGGTCTTAGCCTCTCTGGTGTCAACACTCTGTCTGATTTTGGATTTTTTTTTTTTTTTTTCCAAAATCAGACTTGATACCAGAGAGGCTGAATACCGCACTGAGTCAATGCGGTCTTAGCCTCTCTGGTGTCAACACTCTGTCTGATTTTGGATTTTTTTTTTTTTTTTCCAAAATCAGACTTGACACCAGAGAGGCTGAATACCGCACTGAGTCAATGCGGTCTTAGCCTCTCTGGTCTCAACACTCTGTCTGATTTGGGATTTTTTTTTTTTTTTTTTCCAAAATCAGACTTGACACCAGAGAGGCTGAATACCGCACTGAGTCAATGCGGTCTTAGCCTCTCTGGTGTCAACACTCTGTCTGATTTTGGATTTTTTTTTTTTTTTTTCCAAAATCAGACTTGACACCAGAGAGGCTGAATACCGCACTGAGTTAATGCGGTCTTAGCCTCTCTGGTCTCAACACTCTGTCTGATTTTGGATTTTTTTTTTTTTTTTTTTCCAAAATCAGACTTGACACCAGAGAGGCTGAATACCGCACTGAGTCAATGCGGTCTTAGCCTCTCTGGTCTCAACACTCTGTCTGATTTTGGATTTTTTTTTTTTTTTTTTTCCAAAATCAGACTTGACACCAGAGAGGCTGAATACCGCACTGAGTCAATGCGGTCTTAGCCTCTCTGGTGTCAACACTCTGTCTGATTTTGGATTTTTTTTTTTTTTTTTCCAAAATCAGACTTGACACCAGAGAGGCTGAATACCGCACTGAGTTAATGCGGTCTTAGCCTCTCTGGTCTCAACACTCTGTCTGATTTTGGATTTTTTTTTTTTTTTTTTTCCAAAATCAGACTTGACACCAGAGAGGCTGAATACCGCACTGAGTCAATGCGGTCTTAGCCTCTCTGGTGTCAACACTCTGTCTGATTTTGGATTTTTTTTTTTTTTTTTCCAAAATCAGACTTGACACCAGAGAGGCTGAATACCGCACTGAGTCAATGCGGTCTTAGCCTCTCTGGTGTCAACACTCTGTCTGATTTTGGATTTTTTTTTTTTTTTTCCAAAATCAGACTTGACACCAGAGAGGCTGAATACAGCACTGAGTCAATTAGCCTCTCTGGTCTCAACACTCTGTCTGATTTTGGATTTTTTTTTTTTTTTTCCAAAATCAGACTTGACACCAGAGAGGCTGAATACCGCACTGAGTCAATGCGGTCTTAGCCTCTCTGGTCTCAACACTCTGTCTGATTTTGGATTTTTTTTTTTTTTTTTCCAAAATCAGACTTGACACCAGAGAGGCTGAATACCGCACTGAGTCAATGCGGTCTTAGCCTCTCTGGTCTCAACACTCTGTCTGATTTTGGATTTTTTTTTATTTTTTTTTCCAAAATCAGACTTGACACCAGAGAGGCTGAATACCGCACTGAGTCAATGCGGTCTTAGCCTCTCTGGTGTCAACACTCTGTCTGATTTTGGATTTTTTTTTTTTTTTTCCAAAATCAGACTTGACACCAGAGAGGCTGAATACCGCACTGAGTTAATGCGGTCTTAGCCTCTCTGGTCTCAACACTCTGTCTGATTTTGGATTTTTTTTTTTTTTTTTTTCCAAAATCAGACTTGACACCAGAGAGGCTGAATACCGCACTGAGTCAATGCGGTCTTAGCCTCTCTGGTGTCAACACTCTGTCTGATTTTGGATTTTTTTTTTTTTTTTTCCAAAATCAGACTTGACACCAGAGAGGCTGAATACCGCACTGAGTCAATGCGGTCTTAGCCTCTCTGGTGTCAACACTCTGTCTGATTTTGGATTTTTTTTTTTTTTTTCCAAAATCAGACTTGACACCAGAGAGGCTGAATACAGCACTGAGTCAATTAGCCTCTCTGGTCTCAACACTCTGTCTGATTTTGGATTTTTTTTTTTTTTTTCCAAAATCAGACTTGACACCAGAGAGGCTGAATACCGCACTGAGTCAATGCGGTCTTAGCCTCTCTGGTCTCAACACTCTGTCTGATTTTGGATTTTTTTTTTTTTTTTCCAAAATCAGACTTGACACCAGAGAGGCTGAATACCGCACTGAGTCAATGCGGTCTTAGCCTCTCTGGTGTCAACACTCTCTCTGATTTTGGATTTTTTTTTTTTTTTTTCCAAAATCAGACTTGACACCAGAGAGGCTGAATACCGCACTGAGTCAATGCGGTCTTAGCCTCTCTGGTCTCAACACTCTGTCTGATTTTGGATTTTTTTTTTTTTTTTTTCCAAAATCAGACTTGACACCAGAGAGGCTGAATACCGCACTGAGTCAATGCGGTCTTAGCCTCTCTGGTGTCAACACTCTGTCTGATTTTGGATTTTTTTTTTTTTTTTTCCAAAATCAGACTTGACACCAGAGAGGCTGAATACCGCACTGAGTCAATGCGGTCTTAGCCTCTCTGGTCTCAACACTCTGTCTGATTTTTGATTTTTTTTTTTTTTTCTAAAATCAGACTTGACACCAGAGAGGCTGAATACCGCACTGAGTCAATGGGGTCTTAGCCTCTCTGGTCTCAACACTCTGTCTGATTTTGGATTTTTTTTTTTTTTTTTTCCAAAATCAGACTTGACACCAGAGAGGCTGAATACCGCACTGAGTCAATGCGGTCTTAGCCTCTCTGGTGTCAACACTCTGTCTGATTTTGGATTTTTTTTTTTTTTTTTTCCAAAATCAGACTTGACACCAGAGAGGCTGAATACTGCACTGAGTCAATGCGGTCTTAGCCTCTCTGGTGTCAACACTCTGTCTGATTTTGGATTTTTTTTTTTTTTTTTCCAAAATCAGACTTGACACCAGAGAGGCTGAATACCGCACTGAGTTAATGCGGTCTTAGCCTCTCTGGTCTCAACACTCTGTCTGATTTTGGATTTTTTTTTTTTTTTTTTTCAAAAATCAGACTTGACACCAGAGAGGCTGAATACCGCACTGAGTCAATGCGGTCTTAGCCTCTCTGGTCTCAACACTCTGTCTGATTTTGGATTTTTTTTTTTTTTTTTTTCCAAAATCAGACTTGACACCAGAGAGGCTGAATACCGCACTGAGTCAATGCGGTCTTAGCCTCTCTGGTGTCAACACTCTGTCTGATTTTGGATTTTTTTTTTTTTTTTTCCAAAATCAGACTTGACACCAGAGAGGCTGAATACCGCACTGAGTCAATGCGGTCTTAGCCTCTCTGGTGTCAACACTCTGTCTGATTTTGGATTTTTTTTTTTTTTTTCCAAAATCAGACTTGACACCAGAGAGGCTGAATACAGCACTGAGTCAATTAGCCTCTCTGGTCTCAACACTCTGTCTGATTTTGGATTTTTTTTTTTTTTTTCCAAAATCAGACTTGACACCAGAGAGGCTGAATACCGCACTGAGTCAATGCGGTCTTAGCCTCTCTGGTGTCAACACTCTGTCTGATTTTGGATTTTTTTTTTTTTTTTTCCAAAATCAGACTTGACACCAGAGAGGCTGAATACTGTACTGAGTCAATGCGGTCTTAGCCTCTCTGGTCTCAACACTCTGTCTGATTTTGGATTTTTTTTTTTTTTTTCCAAAATCAGACTTGACACCAGAGAGGCTGAATACCGCACTGAGTCAATGCGGTCTTAGCCTCTCTGGTGTCAACACTCTGTCTGATTTTGGATTTTTTTTTTTTTTTTCCAAAATCAGACTTGACACCAGAGAGGCTGAATACCGCACTGAGTCAATGCGGTCTTAGCCTCTCTGGTCTCAACACTCTGTCTGATTTTGGATTTTTTTTTTTTTTTTTTTCTAAAATCAGACTTGACACCAGAGAGGCTGAATACCGCACTGAGTCAATGCGGTCTTAGCCTCTCTGGTGTCAACACTCTGTCTGATTTTGGATTTTTTTTTTTTTTTTGCAAAATCAGACTTGACACCAGAGAGGCTGAATACCGCACTGAGTCAATGCGGTCTTAGCCTCTCTGATCTCAACACTCTGTCTGATTTTGGATTTTTTTTTTTTTTTTTTCCAAAATCAGACTTGACACCAGAGAGGCTGAATACCGCACTGAGTCAATGCGGTCTTAGCCTCTCTGGTGTCAACACTCTCTCTGATTTTGGATTTTTTTTTTTTTTTTCCAAAATCAGACTTGACACCAGAGAGGCTGAATACCGCACTGAGTCAATGCGGTCTTAGCCTCTCTGGTCTCAACACTCTGTCTGATTTTGGATTTTGGATTTTTTTTTTTTCAAAATCAGACTTGACACCAGAGAGGCTGAATACCGCACTGAGTCAATGCGGTCTTAGCCTCTCTGGTGTCAACACTCTGTCTGATTTTTTTTTTTTTTTTTTTTTTTCCAAAATCAGACTTGACACCAGAGAGGCTGAATACCGCACTGAGTCAATGCGGTCTTAGCCTCTCTGGTGTCAACACTCTGTCTGATTTTGGATTTTTTTTTTTTTTTTTCCAAAATCAGACTTGATACCAGAGAGGCTGAATACCGCACTGAGTCAATGCGGTCTTAGCCTCTCTGGTCTCAACACTCTCTCTGATTTTGGATTTTTTTTTTTTTTTTTCCAAAATCAGACTTGACACCAGAGAGGCTGAATACCGCACTGAGTCAATGCGGTCTTAGCCTCTCTGGTGTCAACACTCTGTCTGATTTTTGATTTTTTTTTTTTTTTCCAAAATCAGACTTGACACCAGAGAGGCTGAATACCGCACTGAGTCAATGCGGTCTTAGCCTCTCTGGTCTCAACACTCTGTCTGATTTTGGATTTTGGATTTTTTTTTTCCAAAATCAGACTTGACACCAGAGAGGCTGAGTACCGCACTGAGTCAATGCGGTCTTAGCCTCTCTGGTGTCAACACTCTGTCTGATTTTGGATTTTTTTTTTTTTTTTTCCAAAATCAGACTTGACACCAGAGAGGCTGAATACCGCACTGAGTCAATGCGGTCTTAGCCTCTCTGGTCTCAACACTCTGTCTGATTTGGGATTTTTTTTTTTTTTTTTTCCAAAATCAGACGACACCAGAGAGGCTGAATACCGCACTGAGTTAATGCGGTCTTAGCCTCTCTGGTCTCAACACTCTGTCTGATTTTGGATTTTTTTTTTTTTTTTTTTCCAAAATCAGACTTGACACCAGAGAGGCTGAATACCGCACTGAGTCAATGCGGTCTTAGCCTCTCTGGTGTCAACACTCTGTCTGATTTTGGATTTTTTTTTTTTTTTTTCCAAAATCAGACTTGACACCAGAGAGGCTGAATACCGCACTGAGTCAATGCGGTCTTAGCCTCTCTGGTGTCAACACTCTGTCTGATTTTAGATTTTTTTTTTTTTTTTTCCAAAATCAGACTTGACACCAGAGAGGCTGAATACCGCACTGAGTCAATTAGCCTCTCTGGTCTCAACACTCTGTCTGATTTTGGGTTTTTTTTTTTTTTTTTCAAAATCAGACTTGACACCAGAGAGGCTGAATACCGCACTGAGTCAATGCGGTCTTAGCCTCTCTGGTGTCAACACTCTGTCTGATTTTGGATTTTTTTTTTTTTTTTTTCCAAAATCAGACTTGACACCAGAGAGGCTGAATACTGCACTGAGTCAATGCGGTCTTAGCCTCTCTGGTCTCAACACTCTGTCTGATTTTGGATTTTTTTTTTTTTTTCCAAAATCAGACTTGACACCAGAGAGGCTGAATACCGCACTGAGTCAATGCGGTCTTAGCCTCTCTGGTGTCAACACTCTGTCTGATTTTGGATTTTTTTTTTTTTTTTCCAAAATCAGACTTGACACCAGAGAGGCTGAATACCGCAATGAGTCAATGCGGTCTTAGCCTCTCTGGTCTCAACACTCTGTCTGATTTTGGATTTTTTTTTTTTTTTTTTTTCAAAATCAGACTTGACACCAGAGAGGCTGAATACTGCACTGAGTCAATGCGGTCTTAGCCTCTCTGGTGTCAACACTCTGTCTGATTTTGGATTTTTTTTTTTTTTCTTCCAAAATCACACTTGACACCAGAGAGGCTGAATACAGCACTGAGTCAATGCGGTCTTAGCCTCTCTGGTCTCAACACTCTGTCTGATTTTGGATTTTTTTTTTTTTTTTCCAAAATCAGACTTGACACCAGAGAGGCTGAATACCGCACTGAGTCAATGCGGTCTTAGCCTCTCTGGTCTCAACACTCTGTCTGATTTTGGATTTTTTTTTTTTTTTTTTCCAAAATCAGACTTGACACCAGAGAGGCTGAATACCGCACTGAGTCAATGCGGTCTTAGCCTCTCTGGTGTCAACACTCTGTCTGATTTTAGATTTTTTTTTTTTTTTTCCAAAATCAGACGACACCAGAGAGGCTGAATACC
Source organism: Poromitra crassiceps (assembly GCF_964638095.1). Lineage (NCBI taxonomy): Eukaryota > Metazoa > Chordata > Actinopteri > Beryciformes > Melamphaidae > Poromitra > Poromitra crassiceps. Next base: position 58,077 of record NW_028152071.1, read on the forward strand.
GCACTGAGTCAATTAGCCTCTCTGGTCTCAACACTCTGTCTGATTTTTGATTTTTTTTTTTTTTTTCTAAAATCAGACTTGACACCAGAGAGGCTGAATACCGCACTGAGTCAATGCGGTCTTAGCCTCTCTGGTGTCAACACTCTGTCTGATTTTGGATTTTTTTTTTTTTTTTTCCAAAATCAGACTTGACACCAGAGAGGCTGAATACCGCACTGAGTCAATGCGGTCTTAGCCTCTCTGGTCTCAACACTCTGTCTGATTTTGGATTTTTTTTTTTTTTTTTTTCCAAAATCAGACTTGACACCAGAGAGGCTGAATACCGCACTGAGTCAATGCGGTCTTAGCCTCTCTGGTGTCAACACTCTCTCTGATTTTGGATTTTTTTTTTTTTTTTTCCAAAATCAGACTTGACACCAGAGAGGCTGAATACCGCACTGAGTCAATGCGGTCTTAGCCTCTCTGGTCTCAACACTCTGTCTGATTTTGGATTTTGGATTTTTTTTTTTCCAAAATCAGACTTGACACCAGAGAGGCTGAATACCGCACTGAGTCAATGCGGTCTTAGCCTCTCTGGTGTCAACACTCTGTCTGATTTTTTTTTTTTTTTTTTTTTTTCAAAAATCAGACTTGACACCAGAGAGGCTGAATACCGCACTGAGTCAATGCGGTCTTAGCCTCTCTGGTGTCAACACTCTGTCTGATTTTGGATTTTTTTTTTTTTTTTTCCAAAATCAGACTTGATACCAGAGAGGCTGAATACCGCACTGAGTCAATGCGGTCTTAGCCTCTCTGGTCTCAACACTCTGTCTGATTTTGGATTTTTTTTTTTTTTTTTCCAAAATCAGACTTGACACCAGAGAGGCTGAGTACCGCACTGAGTCAATGCGGTCTTAGCCTCTCTGGTGTCAACACTCTGTCTGATTTTGGATTTTTTTTTTTTTTTTCCAAAATCAGACTTGACACCAGAGAGGCTGAATACCGCACTGAGTCAATGCGGTCTTAGCCTCTCTGGTCTCAACACTCTGTCTGATTTGGGATTTTTTTTTTTTTTTTTTCCAAAATCAGACTTGACACCAGAGAGGCTGAATACCGCACTGAGTCAATGCGGTCTTAGCCTCTCTGGTGTCAACACTCTGTCTGATTTTGGATTTTTTTTTTTTTTTTTCCAAAATCAGACTTGACACCAGAGAGGCTGAATACCGCACTGAGTTAATGCGGTCTTAGCCTCTCTGGTCTCAACACTCTGTCTGATTTTGGATTTTTTTTTTTTTTTTTTTCCAAAATCAGACTTGACACCAGAGAGGCTGAATACCGCACTGAGTCAATGCGGTCTTAGCCTCTCTGGTCTCAACACTCTGTCTGATTTTGGATTTTTTTTTTTTTTTTTTTCCAAAATCAGACTTGACACCAGAGAGGCTGAATACCGCACTGAGTCAATGCGGTCTTAGCCTCTCTGGTGTCAACACTCTGTCTGATTTTGGATTTTTTTTTTTTTTTTTCCAAAATCAGACTTGACACCAGAGAGGCTGAATACCGCACTGAGTTAATGCGGTCTTAGCCTCTCTGGTCTCAACACTCTGTCTGATTTTGGATTTTTTTTTTTTTTTTTTTCCAAAATCAGACTTGACACCAGAGAGGCTGAATACCGCACTGAGTCAATGCGGTCTTAGCCTCTCTGGTGTCAACACTCTGTCTGATTTTGGATTTTTTTTTTTTTTTTTCCAAAATCAGACTTGACACCAGAGAGGCTGAATACCGCACTGAGTCAATGCGGTCTTAGCCTCTCTGGTGTCAACACTCTGTCTGATTTTGGATTTTTTTTTTTTTTTTCCAAAATCAGACTTGACACCAGAGAGGCTGAATACAGCACTGAGTCAATTAGCCTCTCTGGTCTCAACACTCTGTCTGATTTTGGATTATTTATTTTTTTTTCCAAAATCAGACTTGACACCAGAGAGGCTGAATACCGCACTGAGTCAATGCGGTCTTAGCCTCTCTGGTGTCAACACTCTGTCTGATTTTGGATTTTTTTTTTTTTTTTTCCAAAATCAGACTTGACACCAGAGAGGCTGAATACCGCACTGAGTCAATGCGGTCTTAGCCTCTCTGGTCTCAACACTCTGTCTGATTTTGGATTTTTTTTTATTTTTTTTTCCAAAATCAGACTTGACACCAGAGAGGCTGAATACCGCACTGAGTCAATGCGGTCTTAGCCTCTCTGGTGTCAACACTCTGTCTGATTTTGGATTTTTTTTTTTTTTTTCCAAAATCAGACTTGACACCAGAGAGGCTGAATACCGCACTGAGTTAATGCGGTCTTAGCCTCTCTGGTCTCAACACTCTGTCTGATTTTGGATTTTTTTTTTTTTTTTTTTCCAAAATCAGACTTGACACCAGAGAGGCTGAATACCGCACTGAGTCAATGCGGTCTTAGCCTCTCTGGTGTCAACACTCTGTCTGATTTTGGATTTTTTTTTTTTTTTTCCAAAATCAGACTTGACACCAGAGAGGCTGAATACAGCACTGAGTCAATTAGCCTCTCTGGTCTCAACACTCTGTCTGATTTTGGATTTTTTTTTTTTTTTTCCAAAATCAGACTTGACACCAGAGAGGCTGAATACCGCACTGAGTCAATGCGGTCTTAGCCTCTCTGGTCTCAACACTCTGTCTGATTTTGGATTTTTTTTTTTTTTTTCCAAAATCAGACTTGACACCAGAGAGGCTGAATACCGCACTGAGTCAATGCGGTCTTAGCCTCTCTGGTGTCAACACTCTCTCTGATTTTGGATTTTTTTTTTTTTTTTTCCAAAATCAGACTTGACACCAGAGAGGCTGAATACCGCACTGAGTCAATGCGGTCTTAGCCTCTCTGGTCTCAACACTCTGTCTGATTTTGGATTTTTTTTTTTTTTTTTTCCAAAATCAGACTTGACACCAGAGAGGCTGAATACCGCACTGAGTCAATGCGGTCTTAGCCTCTCTGGTGTCAACACTCTGTCTGATTTTGGATTTTTTTTTTTTTTTTCCAAAATCAGACTTGACACCAGAGAGGCTGAATACCGCACTGAGTCAATGCGGTCTTAGCCTCTCTGGTCTCAACACTCTGTCTGATTTTTGATTTTTTTTTTTTTTTCTAAAATCAGACTTGACACCAGAGAGGCTGAATACCGCACTGAGTCAATGGGGTCTTAGCCTCTCTGGTCTCAACACTCTGTCTGATTTTGGATTTTTTTTTTTTTTTTTTCCAAAATCAGACTTGACACCAGAGAGGCTGAATACCGCACTGAGTCAATGCGGTCTTAGCCTCTCTGGTGTCAACACTCTGTCTGATTTTGGATTTTTTTTTTTTTTTTTTCCAAAATCAGACTTGACACCAGAGAGGCTGAATACCGCACTGAGTCAATGCGGTCTTAGCCTCTCTGGTGTCAACACTCTGTCTGATTTTGGATTTTTTTTTTTTTTTTTCCAAAATCAGACTTGACACCAGAGAGGCTGAATACCGCACTGAGTTAATGCGGTCTTAGCCTCTCTGGTCTCAACACTCTGTCTGATTTTGGATTTTTTTTTTTTTTTTTTTCAAAAATCAGACTTGACACCAGAGAGGCTGAATACCGCACTGAGTCAATGCGGTCTTAGCCTCTCTGGTCTCAACACTCTGTCTGATTTTGGATTTTTTTTTTTTTTTTTTCCAAAATCAGACTTGACACCAGAGAGGCTGAATACCGCACTGAGTCAATGCGGTCTTAGCCTCTCTGGTGTCAACACTCTGTCTGATTTTGGATTTTTTTTTTTTTTTTTCCAAAATCAGACTTGACACCAGAGAGGCTGAATACCGCACTGAGTTAATGCGGTCTTAGCCTCTCTGGTCTCAACACTCTGTCTGATTTTGGATTTTTTTTTTTTTTTTTTTCCAAAATCAGACTTGACACCAGAGAGGCTGAATACCGCACTGAGTCAATGCGGTCTTAGCCTCTCTGGTGTCAACACTCTGTCTGATTTTGGATTTTTTTTTTTTTTTTCCAAAATCAGACTTGACACCAGAGAGGCTGAATACCGCACTGAGTCAATGCGGTCTTAGCCTCTCTGGTGTCAACACTCTGTCTGATTTTGGATTTTTTTTTTTTTTTTCCAAAATCAGACTTGACACCAGAGAGGCTGAATACAGCACTGAGTCAATTAGCCTCTCTGGTCTCAACACTCTGTCTGATTTTGGATTTTTTTTTTTTTTTTCCAAAATCAGACTTGACACCAGAGAGGCTGAATACCGCACTGAGTCAATGCGGTCTTAGCCTCTCTGGTGTCAACACTCTGTCTGATTTTGGATTTTTTTTTTTTTTTTTCCAAAATCAGACTTGACACCAGAGAGGCTGAATACTGTACTGAGTCAATGCGGTCTTAGCCTCTCTGGTCTCAACACTCTGTCTGATTTTGGATTTTTTTTTTTTTTTTCCAAAATCAGACTTGACACCAGAGAGGCTGAATACCGCACTGAGTCAATGCGGTCTTAGCCTCTCTGGTGTCAACACTCTGTCTGATTTTGGATTTTTTTTTTTTTTTTCCAAAATCAGACTTGACACCAGAGAGGCTGAATACCGCACTGAGTCAATGCGGTCTTAGCCTCTCTGGTCTCAACACTCTGTCTGATTTTGGATTTTTTTTTTTTTTTTTTTCTAAAATCAGACTTGACACCAGAGAGGCTGAATACCGCACTGAGTCAATGCGGTCTTAGCCTCTCTGGTGTCAACACTCTGTCTGATTTTGGATTTTTTTTTTTTTTTTTCCAAAATCAGACTTGACACCAGAGAGGCTGAATACCGCACTGAGTCAATGCGGTCTTAGCCTCTCTGATCTCAACACTCTGTCTGATTTTGGATTTTTTTTTTTTTTTTTTTCCAAAATCAGACTTGACACCAGAGAGGCTGAATACCGCACTGAGTCAATGCGGTCTTAGCCTCTCTGGTGTCAACACTCTCTCTGATTTTGGATTTTTTTTTTTTTTTTTCCAAAATCAGACTTGACACCAGAGAGGCTGAATACCGCACTGAGTCAATGCGGTCTTAGCCTCTCTGGTCTCAACACTCTGTCTGATTTTGGATTTTGGATTTTTTTTTTTTCAAAATCAGACTTGACACCAGAGAGGCTGAATACCGCACTGAGTCAATGCGGTCTTAGCCTCTCTGGTGTCAACACTCTGTCTGATTTTTTTTTTTTTTTTTTTTTTTCCAAAATCAGACTTGACACCAGAGAGGCTGAATACCGCACTGAGTCAATGCGGTCTTAGCCTCTCTGGTGTCAACACTCTGTCTGATTTTGGATTTTTTTTTTTTTTTTTCCAAAATCAGACTTGATACCAGAGAGGCTGAATACCGCACTGAGTCAATGCGGTCTTAGCCTCTCTGGTCTCAACACTCTGTCTGATTTTGGATTTTTTTTTTTTTTTTTCCAAAATCAGACTTGACACCAGAGAGGCTGAATACCGCACTGAGTCAATGCGGTCTTAGCCTCTCTGGTGTCAACACTCTGTCTGATTTTTGATTTTTTTTTTTTTTTCCAAAATCAGACTTGACACCAGAGAGGCTGAATACCGCACTGAGTCAATGCGGTCTTAGCCTCTCTGGTCTCAACACTCTGTCTGATTTTGGATTTTTTTTTTTTTTTTCCAAAATCAGACTTGACACCAGAGAGGCTGAGTACCGCACTGAGTCAATGCGGTCTTAGCCTCTCTGGTGTCAACACTCTGTCTGATTTTGGATTTTTTTTTTTTTTTTTCCAAAATCAGACTTGACACCAGAGAGGCTGAATACCGCACTGAGTCAATGCGGTCTTAGCCTCTCTGGTCTCAACACTCTGTCTGATTTGGGATTTTTTTTTTTTTTTTTTCCAAAATCAGACGACACCAGAGAGGCTGAATACCGCACTGAGTTAATGCGGTCTTAGCCTCTCTGGTCTCAACACTCTGTCTGATTTTGGATTTTTTTTTTTTTTTTTTCCAAAATCAGACTTGACACCAGAGAGGCTGAATACCGCACTGAGTCAATGCGGTCTTAGCCTCTCTGGTGTCAACACTGTCTGATTTTGGATTTTTTTTTTTTTTTTTCCAAAATCAGACTTGACACCAGAGAGGCTGAATACCGCACTGAGTCAATGCGGTCTTAGCCTCTCTGGTGTCAACACTCTGTCTGATTTTAGATTTTTTTTTTTTTTTTCCAAAATCAGACTTGACACCAGAGAGGCTGAATACCGCACTGAGTCAATTAGCCTCTCTGGTCTCAACACTCTGTCTGATTTTGGGTTTTTTTTTTTTTTTTTCAAAATCAGACTTGACACCAGAGAGGCTGAATACCGCACTGAGTCAATGCGGTCTTAGCCTCTCTGGTCTCAACACTCTGTCTGATTTTGGATTTTTTTTTTTTTTTTTTTCTAAAATCAGACTTGACACCAGAGAGGCTGAATACCGCACTGAGTCAATGCGGTCTTAGCCTCTCTGGTGTCAACACTCTGTCTGATTTTGGATTTTTTTTTTTTTTTTTCCAAAATCAGACTTGACACCAGAGAGGCTGAATACCGCACTGAGTCAATGCGGTCTTAGCCTCTCTGATCTCAACACTCTGTCTGATTTTGGATTTTTTTTTTTTTTTTTTTCCAAAATCAGACTTGACACCAGAGAGGCTGAATACCGCACTGAGTCAATGCGGTCTTAGCCTCTCTGGTGTCAACACTCTCTCTGATTTTGGATTTTTTTTTTTTTTTTTCCAAAATCAGACTTGACACCAGAGAGGCTGAATACCGCACTGAGTCAATGCGGTCTTAGCCTCTCTGGTCTCAACACTCTGTCTGATTTTGGATTTTGGATTTTTTTTTTTTCAAAATCAGACTTGACACCAGAGAGGCTGAATACCGCACTGAGTCAATGCGGTCTTAGCCTCTCTGGTGTCAACACTCTGTCTGATTTTTTTTTTTTTTTTTTTTTTCCAAAATCAGACTTGACACCAGAGAGGCTGAATACCGCACTGAGTCAATGCGGTCTTAGCCTCTCTGGTGTCAACACTCTGTCTGATTTTGGATTTTTTTTTTTTTTTTTCCAAAATCAGACTTGATACCAGAGAGGCTGAATACCGCACTGAGTCAATGCGGTCTTAGCCTCTCTGGTCTCAACACTCTGTCTGATTTTGGATTTTTTTTTTTTTTTTTCCAAAATCAGACTTGACACCAGAGAGGCTGAATACCGCACTGAGTCAATGCGGTCTTAGCCTCTCTGGTGTCAACACTCTGTCTGATTTTTGATTTTTTTTTTTTTTTCCAAAATCAGACTTGACACCAGAGAGGCTGAATACCGCACTGAGTCAATGCGGTCTTAGCCTCTCTGGTCTCAACACTCTGTCTGATTTTGGATTTTTTTTTTTTTTTTTTCCAAAATCAGACTTGACACCAGAGAGGCTGAGTACCGCACTGAGTCAATGCGGTCTTAGCCTCTCTGGTGTCAACACTCTGTCTGATTTTGGATTTTTTTTTTTTTTTTTCCAAAATCAGACTTGACACCAGAGAGGCTGAATACCGCACTGAGTCAATGCGGTCTTAGCCTCTCTGGTCTCAACACTGTCTGATTTGGGATTTTTTTTTTTTTTTTTTCCAAAATCAGACGACACCAGAGAGGCTGAATACCGCACTGAGTTAATGCGGTCTTAGCCTCTCTGGTCTCAACACTCTGTCTGATTTTGGATTTTTTTTTTTTTTTTTTCCAAAATCAGACTTGACACCAGAGAGGCTGAATACCGCACTGAGTCAATGCGGTCTTAGCCTCTCTGGTGTCAACACTCTGTCTGATTTTGGATTTTTTTTTTTTTTTTTCCAAAATCAGACTTGACACCAGAGAGGCTGAATACCGCACTGAGTCAATGCGGTCTTAGCCTCTCTGGTGTCAACACTCTGTCTGATTTTAGATTTTTTTTTTTTTTTTTCCAAAATCAGACTTGACACCAGAGAGGCTGAATACCGCACTGAGTCAATTAGCCTCTCTGGTCTCAACACTCTGTCTGATTTTGGGTTTTTTTTTTTTTTTTTCAAAATCAGACTTGACACCAGAGAGGCTGAATACCGCACTGAGTCAATGCGGTCTTAGCCTCTCTGGTGTCAACACTCTGTCTGATTTTGGATTTTTTTTTTTTTTTTTCCAAAATCAGACTTGACACCAGAGAGGCTGAATACTGCACTGAGTCAATGCGGTCTTAGCCTCTCTGGTCTCAACACTCTGTCTGATTTTGGATTTTTTTTTTTTTTTCCAAAATCAGACTTGACACCAGAGAGGCTGAATACCGCACTGAGTCAATGCGGTCTTAGCCTCTCTGGTGTCAACACTCTGTCTGATTTTGGATTTTTTTTTTTTTTTTCCAAAATCAGACTTGACACCAGAGAGGCTGAATACCGCAATGAGTCAATGCGGTCTTAGCCTCTCTGGTCTCAACACTCTGTCTGATTTTGGATTTTTTTTTTTTTTTTTTTCAAAATCAGACTTGACACCAGAGAGGCTGAATACTGCACTGAGTCAATGCGGTCTTAGCCTCTCTGGTGTCAACACTCTGTCTGATTTTGGATTTTTTTTTTTTTTTTTCCAAAATCAGACTTGACACCAGAGAGGCTGAATACCGCACTGAGTTAATGCGGTCTTAGCCTCTCTGGTCTCAACACTCTGTCTGATTTTGGATTTTTTTTTTTTTTTCCAAAATCAGACTTGACACCAGAGAGGCTGAATACCGCACTGAGTCAATGCGGTCTTAGCCTCTCTGGTCTCAACACTCTGTCTGATTTTGGATTTTTTTTTTTTTTTTCCAAAATCAGACTTGACACCAGAGAGGCTGAATACCGCACTGAGTCAATGCGGTCTTAGCCTCTCTGGTGTCAACACTCTGTCTGATTTTGGATTTTTTTTTTTTTTTTCCAAAATTAGACATGACACCAGAGAGGCTGAATACCGCACTGAGTCAATGCGGTCTTAGCCTCTCTGGTCTCAACACTCTGTCTGATTTTGGATTTTTTTTTTCCAAAATCAGACTTGACACCAGAGAGGCTGAATACCGCACTGAGTCAATGCAGTCTTAGCCTCTCTGGTCTCAACACTCTGTCTGATTTTGGATTTTTTTTTTTTTTTTTCCAAAATCAGACTTGACACCAGAGAGGCTGAATACCGCACTGAGTCAATGCGGTCTTAGCCTCTCTGGTCTCAACACTCTGTCTGATTTTGGATTTTTTTTTTTTTTTTTTCCAAAATCAGACTTGACACCAGAGAGGCTGAATACTGCACCGAGTCAATGCGGTCTTAGCCTCTCTGGTGTCAACACTCTGTCTGATTTTGGATTTTTTTTTTTTTTTCAAAAATCAGACTTGACACCAGAGAGGCTGAATACCGCACTGAGTCAATGCGGTCTTAGCCTCTCTGGTCTCAACACTCTGTCTGATTTTGGATTTTTTTTTTTTTTTTTTCCAAAATCAGACTTGACACCAGAGAGGATGAATACCGCACTGAGTCAATGCGGTCTTAGCCTCTCTGGTGTCAACACTCTCTCTGATTTTGGATTTTTTTTTTTTTTTTTCCAAAATCAGACTTGACACCAGAGAGGCTGAATACCGCACTGAGTCAATGCGGTCTTAGCCTCTCTGGTCTCAACACTGTCTGATTTTGGATTTTTTTTTTTTTTTTCCAAAATCAGACTTGACACCAGAGAGGCTGAATACCGCACTGAGTCAATGCGGTCTTAGCCTCTCTGGTGTCAACACTCTGTCTGATTTTGGATTTTTTTTTTTTTTTTCCAAAATCAGACTTGACACCAGAGAGGCTGAATACCGCACTGAGTCAATGCGGTCTTAGCCTCTCTGGTGTCAACACTCTGTCTGATTTTGGATTTTTTTTTTTTTTTCAAAAATCAGACTTGACACCAGAGAGGCTGAATACCGCACTGAGTCAATGCGGTCTTAGCATCTCTGGTCTCAACACTCTGTCTGATTTTGGATTTTTTTTTTTTTTTTTTCCAAAATCAGACTTGACACCAGAGAGGCTGAATACCGCACTGAGTCAATGCGGTCTTAGCCTCTCTGGTGTCAACACTCTCTCTGATTTTGGATTTTTTTTTTTTTTTTTCCAAAATCAGACTTGACACCAGAGAGGCTGAATACCGCACTGAGTCAATGCGGTCTTAGCCTCTCTGGTCTCAACACTCTGTCTGATTTTGGATTTTTTTTTTTTTTTTTTCCAAAATCAGACTTGACACCAGAGAGGCTGAATACCGCACTGAGTCAATGCGGTCTTAGCCTCTCTGGTGTCAACACTCTGTCTGATTTTGGATTTTTTTTTTTTTTTTCCAAAATCAGACTTGACACCAGAGAGGCTGAATACCGCACTGAGTCAATGCGGTCTTAGCCTCTCTGGTGTCAACACTCTGTCTGATTTTGGATTTTTTTTTTTTTTTTCCAAAATCAGACTTGACACCAGAGAGGCTGAATACCGCACTGAGTCAATGCAGTCTTAGCCTCTCTGGTCTCAACACTCTGTCTGATTTTGGATTTTTTTTTTTTTTTTTTCAAAAATCAGACTTGACACCAGAGAGGCTGAATACCGCACTGAGTCAATGCGGTCTTAGCCTCTCTGGTGTCAACACTCTGTCTGATTTTTGATTTTTTTTTTTTTTTCTAAAATCAGACTTGACACCAGAGAGGCTGAATACCGCACTGAGTCAATGCGGTGTTAGCCTCTCTGGTCTCAACACTCTGTCTGATTTTGGATTTTTTTTTTTTTTTTCAAAAATCAGACTTGACACCAGAGAGGCTGAATACCGCACTGAGTCAATGCGGTCTTAGCCTCTCTGGTGTCAACACTCTGTCTGATTTTTGATTTTTTTTTTTTTTCTAAAATCAGACTTGACACCAGAGAGGCTGAATACCGCACTGAGTCAATGCGGTCTTAGCCTCTCTGGTCTCAACACTCTGTCTGATTTTGGATTTTTTTTTTTTTTTTCCAAAATCAGACTTGACCCAGAGAGGCTGAATACCGCACTGAGTCAATGCGGTCTTAGCCTCTCTGGTGTCAACACTCTCTCTGATTTTGGATTTTTTTTTTTTTTTTTCCAAAATCAGACTTGACACCAGAGAGGCTGAATACCGCACTGAGTCAATGCGGTCTTAGCCTCTCTGGTCTCAACACTCTGTCTGATTTTGGATTTTTTTTTTTTTTTTTTCCAAAATCAGACTTGACACCAGAGAGGCTGAATACCGCACTGAGTCAATGCGGTCTTAGCCTCTCTGGTGTCAACACTCTGTCTGATTTTGGATTTTTTTTTTTTTTTCCAAAATCAGACTTGACACCAGAGAGGCTGAATACCGCACTGAGTCAATGCGGTCTTAGCCTCTCTGGTCTCAACACTCTGTCTGATTTTGGATTTTTTTTTTTTTTTTTCCAAAATCAGACTTGACACCAGAGAGGCTGAATACCGCACTGAGTCAATGCGGTCTTAGCCTCTCTGGTGTCAACACTCTGTCTGATTTTTGATTTTTTTTTTTTTTTCTAAAATCAGACTTGACACCAGAGAGGCTGAATACCGCACTGAGTCAATGCGGTCTTAGCCTCTCTGGTCTCAACACTCTGTCTGATTTTGGATTTTTTTTTTTTTTTTTCCAAAATCAGACTTGACACCAGAGAGGCTGAATACCGCACTGAGTCAATGCGGTCTTAGCCTCTCTGGTCTCAACACTCTGTCTGATTTTGGATTTTTTTTTTTTTTTTTTCCAAAATCAGACTTGACACCAGAGAGGCTGAATACCGCACTGAGTCAATGCGGTCTTAGCCTCTCTGGTGTCAACACTCTGTCTGATTTTGGATTTTTTTTTTTTTTTTCCAAAATCAGACTTGACACCAGAGAGGCTGAATACCGCACTGAGTCAATGCAGTCTTAGCCTCTCTGGTCTCAACACTCTGTCTGATTTTGGATTTTTTTTTTTTTTTTTTCAAAAATCAGACTTGACACCAGAGAGGCTGAATACCGCACTGAGTCAATGCGGTCTTAGCCTCTCTGGTGTCAACACTCTGTCTGATTTTTGATTTTTTTTTTTTTTTCTAAAATCAGACTTGACACCAGAGAGGCTGAATACCGCACTGAGTCAATGCGGTGTTAGCCTCTCTGGTCTCAACACTCTGTCTGATTTTGGATTTTTTTTTTTTTTTTTCAAAAATCAGACTTGACACCAGAGAGGCTGAATACCGCACTGAGTCAATGCGGTCTTAGCCTCTCTGGTGTCAACACTCTGTCTGATTTTTGATTTTTTTTTTTTTTCTAAAATCAGACTTGACACCAGAGAGGCTGAATACCGCACTGAGTCAATGCGGTCTTAGCCTCTCTGGTCTCAACACTCTGTCTGATTTTGGATTTTTTTTTTTTTTTTTCCAAAATCAGACTTGACACCAGAGAGGCTGAATACCGCACTGAGTCAATGCGGTCTTAGCCTCTCTGGTGTCAACACTCTGTCTGATTTTGGATTTTTTTTTTTTTTTTTTCAAAATCAGACTTGACACCAGAGAGGCTGAATACCGCACTGAGTCAATGCGGTCTTAGCCTCTCTGGTCTCAACACTCTGTCTGATTTTGGATTTTTTTTTTTTTTTTCCAAAATCAGACTTGACACCAGAGAGGCTGAATACCGCACTGAGTCAATGCGGTCTTAGCCTCTCTGGTGTCAACACTCTCTCTGATTTTGGATTTTTTTTTTTTTTTTTCCAAAATCAGACTTGACACCAGAGAGGCTGAATACCGCACTGAGTCAATGCGGTCTTAGCCTCTCTGGTCTCAACACTCTGTCTGATTTTGGATTTTTTTTTTTTTTTTTTCCAAAATCAGACTTGACACCAGAGAGGCTGAATACCGCACTGAGTCAATGCGGTCTTAGCCTCTCTGGTGTCAACACTCTGTCTGATTTTGGATTTTTTTTTTTTTTTCTAAAATCAGACTTGACACCAGAGAGGCTGAATACCGCACTGAGTCAATGCGGTCTTAGCCTCTCTGGTCTCAACACTCTGTCTGATTTTGGATTTTTTTTTTTTTTTTTTCCAAAATCAGACTTGACACCAGAGAGGCTGAATACCGCACTGAGTCAATGCGGTCTTAGCCTCTCTGGTGTCAACACTCTGTCTGATTTTGGATTTTTTTTTTTTTTTTTCCAAAATCAGACTTGACACCAGAGAGGCTGAATACCGCACTGAGTCAATGCGGTCTTAGCCTCTCTGGTGTCAACACTCTGTCTGATTTTGGATTTTTTTTTTTTTTTTTTCCAAAATCAGACTTGACACCAGAGAGGCTGAATACCGCACTGAGTCAATGCGGTCTTAGCCTCTCTGGTCTCAACACTCTGTCTGATTTTGGATTTTTTTTTTTTTTTTTTCAAAATCAGACTTGACACCAGAGAGGCTGAATACCGCACTGAGTCAATGCGGTCTTAGCCTCTCTGGTCTCAACACTCTGTCTGATTTTGGATTTTTTTTTTTTTTTTTCCAAAATCAGACTTGACACCAGAGAGGCTGAATACCGCACTGAGTCAATGCGGTCTTAGCCTCTCTGGTGTCAACACTCTCTCTGATTTTGGATTTTTTTTTTTTTTTTTCCAAAATCAGACTTGACACCAGAGAGGCTGAATACCGCACTGAGTCAATGCGGTCTTAGCCTCTCTGGTCTCAACACTCTGTCTGATTTTGGATTTTTTTTTTTTTTTTTTCCAAAATCAGACTTGACCCCAGAGAGGCTGAATACCGCACTGAGTCAATGCGGTCTTAGCCTCTCTGGTGTCAACACTCTGTCTGATTTTGGATTTTTTTTTTTTTTTTTCCAAAATCAGACTTGACACCAGAGAGGCTGAATACCGCACTGAGTCAATGCGGTCTTAGCCTCTCTGGTCTCAACACTCTGTCTGATTTTGGATTTTTTTTTTTTTTTTTCCAAAATCAGACTTGACACCAGAGAGGCTGAATACCGCACTGAGTCAATGCGGTCTTAGCCTCTCTGGTGTCAACACTCTGTCTGATTTTTGATTTTTTTTTTTTTTTCTAAAATCAGACTTGACACCAGAGAGGCTGAATACCGCACTGAGTCAATGCGGTCTTAGCCTCTCTGGTCTCAACACTCTGTCTGATTTTGGATTTTTTTTTTTTTTTTTTTCAAAATCAGACTTGACACCAGAGAGGCTGAATACCGCACTGAGTCAATGCGGTCTTAGCCTCTCTGGTGTCAACACTCTCTCTGATTTTGGATTTTTTTTTTTTTTTTTCCAAAATCAGACTTGACACCAGAGAGGCTGAATACCGCACTGAGTCAATGCGGTCTTAGCCTCTCTGGTCTCAACACTCTGTCTGATTTTGGATTTTTTTTTTTTTTTCTAAAATCAGACTTGACACCAGAGAGGCTGAATACCGCACTGAGTCAATGCGGTCTTAGCCTCTCTGGTCTCAACACTCTGTCTGATTTTGGATTTTTTTTTTTTTTTTTTCCAAAATCAGACTTGACACCAGAGAGGCTGAATACCGCACTGAGTCAATGCGGTCTTAGCCTCTCTGGTGTCAACACTCTGTCTGATTTTGGATTTTTTTTTTTTTTTTTTCCAAAATCAGACTTGACACCAGAGAGGCTGAATACCGCACTGAGTCAATGCGGTCTTAGCCTCTCTGGTCTCAACACTCTGTCTGATTTTGGATTTTTTTTTTTTTTTTTTCAAAATCAGACTTGACACCAGAGAGGCTGAATACCGCACTGAGTCAATGCGGTCTTAGCCTCTCTGGTCTCAACACTCTGTCTGATTTTGGATTTTTTTTTTTTTTTTCCAAAATCAGACTTGACACCAGAGAGGCTGAATACCGCACTGAGTCAATGCGGTCTTAGCCTCTCTGGTGTCAACACTCTCTCTGATTTTGGATTTTTTTTTTTTTTTTTCCAAAATCAGACTTGACACCAGAGAGGCTGAATACCGCACTGAGTCAATGCGGTCTTAGCCTCTCTGGTCTCAACACTCTGTCTGATTTTGGATTTTTTTTTTTTTTTTTCCAAAATCAGACTTGACACCAGAGAGGCTGAATACCGCACTGAGTCAATGCGGTCTTAGCCTCTCTGGTGTCAACACTCTGTCTGATTTTTGATTTTTTTTTTTTTTTCTAAAATCAGACTTGACACCAGAGAGGCTGAATACCGCACTGAGTCAATGCGGTCTTAGCCTCTCTGGTCTCAACACTCTGTCTGATTTTGGATTTTTTTTTTTTTTTTTTCCAAAATCAGACTTGACACCAGAGAGGCTGAATACCGCACTGAGTCAATGCGGTCTTAGCCTCTCTGGTGTCAACACTCTGTCTGATTTTGGATTTTTTTTTTTTTTTTTCCAAAATCAGACTTGACACCAGAGAGGCTGAATACCGCACTGAGTTAATGCGGTCTTAGCCTCTCTGGTCTCAACACTCTGTCTGATTTTGGATTTTTTTTTTTTTTTTTTCCAAAATCAGACTTGACACCAGAGAGGCTGAATACCGCACTGAGTCAATGCGGTCTTAGCCTCTCTGGTCTCAACACTCTGTCTGATTTTGGATTTTTTTTTTTTTTTTTTCCAAAATCAGACTTGACACCAGAGAGGCTGAATACCGCACTGAGTCAATGCGGTCTTAGCCTCTCTGGTGTCAACACTCTGTCTGATTTTGGATTTTTTTTTTTTTTTTTCCAAAATCAGACTTGACACCAGAGAGGCTGAATACCGCACTGAGTTAATGCGGTCTTAGGCTCTCTGGTCTCAACACTCTGTCTGATTTTGGATTTTTTTTTTTTTTTTTTTCCAAAATCAGACTTGACACCAGAGAGGCTGAATACCGCACTGAGTCAATGCGGTCTTAGCCTCTCTGGTCTCAACACTGTCTGATTTTGGATTTTTTTTTTTTTTTTCCAAAATCAGACTTGACACCAGAGAGGCTGAATACCGCACTGAGTCAATGCGGTCTTAGCCTCTCTGGTGTCAACACTCTGTCTGATTTTGGATTTTTTTTTTTTTTTTCCAAAATCAGACTTGACACCAGAGAGGCTGAATACCGCACTGAGTCAATGCGGTCTTAGCCTCTCTGGTGTCAACACTCTGTCTGATTTTGGATTTTTTTTTTTTTTTTTTCCAAAATCAGACTTGACACCAGAGAGGCTGAATACCGCACTGAGTCAATGCGGTCTTAGCCTCTCTGGTCTCAACACTCTGTCTGATTTTGGATTTTTTTTTTTTTTTTTTCAAAATCAGACTTGACACCAGAGAGGCTGAATACCGCACTGAGTCAATGCGGTCTTAGCCTCTCTGGTCTCAACACTCTGTCTGATTTTGGATTTTTTTTTTTTTTTTCCAAAATCAGACTTGACACCAGAGAGGCTGAATACCGCACTGAGTCAATGCGGTCTTAGCCTCTCTGGTGTCAACACTCTCTCTGATTTTGGATTTTTTTTTTTTTTTTCCAAAATCAGACTTGACACCAGAGAGGCTGAATACCGCACTGAGTCAATGCGGTCTTAGCCTCTCTGGTCTCAACACTCTGTCTGATTTTGGATTTTTTTTTTTTTTTTTTCCAAAATCAGACTTGACCCCAGAGAGGCTGAATACCGCACTGAGTCAATGCGGTCTTAGCCTCTCTGGTGTCAACACTCTGTCTGATTTTGGATTTTTTTTTTTTTTTTCCAAAATCAGACTTGACACCAGAGAGGCTGAATACCGCACTGAGTCAATGCGGTCTTAGCCTCTCTGGTCTCAACACTCTGTCTGATTTTGGATTTTTTTTTTTTTTTTTCCAAAATCAGACTTGACACCAGAGAGGCTGAATACCGCACTGAGTCAATGCGGTATTAGCCTCTCTGGTGTCAACACTCTGTCTGATTTTTGATTTTTTTTTTTTTTTCTAAAATCAGACTTGACACCAGAGAGGCTGAATACCGCACTGAGTCAATGCGGTCTTAGCCTCTCTGGTCTCAACACTCTGTCTGATTTTGGATTTTTTTTTTTTTTTTTCCAAAATCAGACTTGACACCAGAGAGGCTGAATACCGCACTGAGTCAATGCGGTCTTAGCCTCTCTGGTGTCAACACTCTGTCTGATTTTGGATTTTTTTTTTTTTTTTTCCAAAATCAGACTTGACACCAGAGAGGCTGAATACCGCACTGAGTTAATGCGGTCTTAGCCTCTCTGGTCTCAACACTCTGTCTGATTTTGGATTTTTTTTTTTTTTTTTTCCAAAATCAGACTTGACACCAGAGAGGCTGAATACCGCACTGAGTCAATGCGGTCTTAGCCTCTCTGGTCTCAACACTCTGTCTGATTTTGGATTTTTTTTTTTTTTTTTCCAAAATCAGACTTGACACCAGAGAGGCTGAATACCGCACTGAGTCAATGCGGTCTTAGCCTCTCTGGTGTCAACACTCTGTCTGATTTTGGATTTTTTTTTTTTTTTTTCCAAAATCAGACTTGACACCAGAGAGGCTGAATACCGCACTGAGTTAATGCGGTCTTAGGCTCTCTGGTCTCAACACTCTGTCTGATTTTGGATTTTTTTTTTTTTTTTTTTCCAAAATCAGACTTGACACCAGAGAGGCTGAATACCGCACTGAGTCAATGCGGTCTTAGCCTCTCTGGTCTCAACACTGTCTGATTTTGGATTTTTTTTTTTTTTTTTCCAAAATCAGACTTGACACCAGAGAGGCTGAATACCGCACTGAGTCAATGCGGTCTTAGCCTCTCTGGTGTAAAAACTCTGTCTGATTTTGGATTTTTTTTTTTTTTTTCCAAAATCAGACTTGACACCAGAGAGGCTGAATACCGCACTGAGTCAATGCGGTCTTAGCCTCTCTGGTGTCAACACTCTGTCTGATTTTGGATTTTTTTTTTTTTTTTCAAAAATCAGACTTGACACCAGAGAGGCTGAATACCGCACTGAGTCAATGCGGTCTTAGCATCTCTGGTCTCAACACTCTGTCTGATTTTGGATTTTTTTTTTTTTTTTTTCCAAAATCAGACTTGACACCAGAGAGGCTGAATACCGCACTGAGTCAATGCGGTCTTAGCCTCTCTGGTGTCAACACTCTCTCTGATTTTGGATTTTTTTTTTTTTTTTTCCAAAATCAGACTTGACACCAGAGAGGCTGAATACCGCACTGAGTCAATGCGGTCTTAGCCTCTCTGGTCTCAACACTCTGTCTGATTTTGGATTTTTTTTTTTTTTTTTTTCCAAAATCAGACTTGACACCAGAGAGGCTGAATACCGCACTGAGTCAATGCGGTCTTAGCCTCTCTGGTGTCAACACTCTGTCTGATTTTGGATTTTTTTTTTTTTTTTCCAAAATCAGACTTGACACCAGAGAGGCTGAATACCGCACTGAGTCAATGCGGTCTTAGCCTCTCTGGTGTCAACACTCTGTCTGATTTTGGATTTTTTTTTTTTTTTTCAAAAATCAGACTTGACACCAGAGAGGCTGAATACCGCACTGAGTCAATGCGGTCTTAGCCTCTCTGGTCTCAACACTCTGTCTGATTTTGGATTTTTTTTTTTTTTTTTTCCAAAATCAGACTTGACACCAGAGAGGCTGAATACCGCACTGAGTCAATGCGGTCTTAGCCTCTCTGGTGTCAACACTCTGTCTGATTTTTGATTTTTTTTTTTTTTTCTAAAATCAGACTTGACACCAGAGAGGCTGAATACCGCACTGAGTCAATGCGGTCTTAGCCTCTCTGGTCTCAACACTCTGTCTGATTTTGGATTTTTTTTTTTTTTTTTCAAAAATCAGACTTGACACCAGAGAGGCTGAATACCGCACTGAGTCAATGCGGTCTTAGCCTCTCTGGTGTCAACACTCTGTCTGATTTTTGATTTTTTTTTTTTTTCTAAAATCAGACTTGACACCAGAGAGGCTGAATACCGCACTGAGTCAATGCGGTCTTAGCCTCTCTGGTCTCAACACTCTGTCTGATTTTGGATTTTTTTTTTTTTTTTTCAAAATCAGACTTGACACCAGAGAGGCTGAATACCGCACTGAGTCAATGCGGTCTTAGCCTCTCTGGTCTCAACACTCTGTCTGATTTTGGATTTTTTTTTTTTTTTTTCCAAAATCAGACTTGACACCAGAGAGGCTGAATACCGCACTGAGTCAATGCGGTCTTAGCCTCTCTGGTGTCAACACTCTCTCTGATTTTGGATTTTTTTTTTTTTTTTTCCAAAATCAGACTTGACACCAGAGAGGCTGAATACCGCACTGAGTCAATGCGGTCTTAGCCTCTCTGGTCTCAACACTCTGTCTGATTTTGGATTTTTTTTTTTTTTTTTTCCAAAATCAGACTTGACACCAGAGAGGCTGAATACCGCACTGAGTCAATGCGGTCTTAGCCTCTCTGGTGTCAACACTCTGTCTGATTTTGGATTTTTTTTTTTTTTTTTCCAAAATCAGACTTGACACCAGAGAGGCTGAATACCGCACTGAGTTAATGCGGTCTTAGCCTCTCTGGTCTCAACACTCTGTCTGATTTTGGATTTTTTTTTTTTTTTTTTTCAAAAATCAGACTTGACACCAGAGAGGCTGAATACCGCACTGAGTCAATGCGGTCTTAGCCTCTCTGGTCTCAACACTCTGTCTGATTTTGGATTTTTTTTTTTTTTTTTTCCAAAATCAGACTTGACACCAGAGAGGCTGAATACCGCACTGAGTCAATGCGGTCTTAGCCTCTCTGGTGTCAACACTCTGTCTGATTTTGGATTTTTTTTTTTTTTTTTCCAAAATCAGACTTGACACCAGAGAGGCTGAATACCGCACTGAGTTAATGCGGTCTTAGCCTCTCTGGTCTCAACACTCTGTCTGATTTTGGATTTTTTTTTTTTTTTTTTTCCAAAATCAGACTTGACACCAGAGAGGCTGAATACCGCACTGAGTCAATGCGGTCTTAGCCTCTCTGGTCTCAACACTGTCTGATTTTGGATTTTTTTTTTTTTTTTCCAAAATCAGACTTGACACCAGAGAGGCTGAATACTGCACTGAGTCAATGCGGTCTTAGCCTCTCTGGTGTCAACACTCTGTCTGATTTTGGATTTTTTTTTTTTTTTTTCCAAAATCAGACTTGACACCAGAGAGGCTGAATACCGCACTGAGTCAATGCGGTCTCAGCCTCTCTGGTGTCAACACTCTGTCTGATTTTGGATTTTTTTTTTTTTTTCAAAAATCAGACTTGACACCAGAGAGGCTGAATACCGCACTGAGTCAATGCGGTCTTAGCATCTCTGGTCTCAACACTCTGTCTGATTTTGGATTTTTTTTTTTTTTTTTTCCAAAATCAGACTTGACACCAGAGAGGCTGAATACCGCACTGAGTCAATGCGGTCTTAGCCTCTCTGGTGTCAACACTCTCTCTGATTTTGGATTTTTTTTTTTTTTTTTCCAAAATCAGACTTGACACCAGAGAGGCTGAATACCGCACTGAGTTAATGCGGTCTTAGCCTCTCTGGTCTCAACACTCTGTCTGATTTTGGATTTTTTTTTTTTTTTTTCCAAAATCAGACTTGACACCAGAGAGGCTGAATACCGCACTGAGTCAATGCGGTCTTAGCCTCTCTGGTCTCAACACTCTGTCTGATTTTGGATTTTTTTTTTTTTTTTTTCCAAAATCAGACTTGACACCAGAGAGGCTGAATACCGCACTGAGTCAATGCGGTCTTAGCCTCTCTGGTGTCAACACTCTGTCTGATTTTGGATTTTTTTTTTTTTTTTTCCAAAATCAGACTTGACACCAGAGAGGCTGAATACCGCACTGAGTTAATGCGGTCTTAGGCTCTCTGGTCTCAACACTCTGTCTGATTTTGGATTTTTTTTTTTTTTTTTTTCCAAAATCAGACTTGACACCAGAGAGGCTGAATACCGCACTGAGTCAATGCGGTCTTAGCCTCTCTGGTCTCAACACTGTCTGATTTTGGATTTTTTTTTTTTTTTTCCAAAATCAGACTTGACACCAGAGAGGCTGAATACCGCACTGAGTCAATGCGGTCTTAGCCTCTCTGGTGTAAAAACTCTGTCTGATTTTGGATTTTTTTTTTTTTTTTCCAAAATCAGACTTGACACCAGAGAGGCTGAATACCGCACTGAGTCAATGCGGTCTTAGCCTCTCTGGTGTCAACACTCTGTCTGATTTTGGATTTTTTTTTTTTTTTCAAAAATCAGACTTGACACCAGAGAGGCTGAATACCGCACTGAGTCAATGCGGTCTTAGCATCTCTGGTCTCAACACTCTGTCTGATTTTGGATTTTTTTTTTTTTTTTTTTCCAAAATCAGACTTGACACCAGAGAGGCTGAATACCGCACTGAGTCAATGCGGTCTTAGCCTCTCTGGTGTCAACACTCTCTCTGATTTTGGATTTTTTTTTTTTTTTTTCCAAAATCAGACTTGACACCAGAGAGGCTGAATACCGCACTGAGTCAATGCGGTCTTAGCCTCTCTGGTGTCAACACTCTGTCTGATTTTTGATTTTTTTTTTTTTTTCTAAAATCAGACTTGACACCAGAGAGGCTGAATACCGCACTGAGTCAATGCGGTCTTAGCCTCTCTGGTCTCAACACTCTGTCTGATTTTGGATTTTTTTTTTTTTTTTTCAAAAATCAGACTTGACACCAGAGAGGCTGAATACCGCACTGAGTCAATGCGGTCTTAGCCTCTCTGGTGTCAACACTCTGTCTGATTTTTGATTTTTTTTTTTTTTCTAAAATCAGACTTGACACCAGAGAGGCTGAATACCGCACTGAGTCAATGCGGTCTTAGCCTCTCTGGTCTCAACACTCTGTCTGATTTTGGATTTTTTTTTTTTTTTTTTCAAAATCAGACTTGACACCAGAGAGGCTGAATACCGCACTGAGTCAATGCGGTCTTAGCCTCTCTGGTCTCAACACTCTGTCTGATTTTGGATTTTTTTTTTTTTTTTCCAAAATCAGACTTGACACCAGAGAGGCTGAATACCGCACTGAGTCAATGCGGTCTTAGCCTCTCTGGTGTCAACACTCTCTCTGATTTTGGATTTTTTTTTTTTTTTTTCCAAAATCAGACTTGACACCAGAGAGGCTGAATACCGCACTGAGTCAATGCGGTCTTAGCCTCTCTGGTCTCAACACTCTGTCTGATTTTGGATTTTTTTTTTTTTTTTTTCCAAAATCAGACTTGACACCAGAGAGGCTGAATACCGCACTGAGTCAATGCGGTCTTAGCCTCTCTGGTGTCAACACTCTGTCTGATTTTGGATTTTTTTTTTTTTTTTTCCAAAATCAGACTTGACACCAGAGAGGCTGAATACCGCACTGAGTTAATGCGGTCTTAGCCTCTCTGGTCTCAACACTCTGTCTGATTTTGGATTTTTTTTTTTTTTTTTTTCAAAAATCAGACTTGACACCAGAGAGGCTGAATACCGCACTGAGTCAATGCGGTCTTAGCCTCTCTGGTCTCAACACTCTGTCTGATTTTGGATTTTTTTTTTTTTTTTTTCCAAAATCAGACTTGACACCAGAGAGGCTGAATACCGCACTGAGTCAATGCGGTCTTAGCCTCTCTGGTGTCAACACTCTGTCTGATTTTGGATTTTTTTTTTTTTTTTTCCAAAATCAGACTTGACACCAGAGAGGCTGAATACCGCACTGAGTTAATGCGGTCTTAGCCTCTCTGGTCTCAACACTCTGTCTGATTTTGGATTTTTTTTTTTTTTTTTTTCCAAAATCAGACTTGACACCAGAGAGGCTGAATACCGCACTGAGTCAATGCGGTCTTAGCCTCTCTGGTCTCAACACTGTCTGATTTTGGATTTTTTTTTTTTTTTTCCAAAATCAGACTTGACACCAGAGAGGCTGAATACCGCACTGAGTCAATGCGGTCTTAGCCTCTCTGGTGTCAACACTCTGTCTGATTTTGGATTTTTTTTTTTTTTTTCCAAAATCAGACTTGACACCAGAGAGGCTGAATACCGCACTGAGTCAATGCGGTCTTAGCCTCTCTGGTGTCAACACTCTGTCTGATTTTGGATTTTTTTTTTTTTTTTCAAAAATCAGACTTGACACCAGAGAGGCTGAATACCGCACTGAGTCAATGCGGTCTTAGCATCTCTGGTCTCAACACTCTGTCTGATTTTGGATTTTTTTTTTTTTTTTTTCCAAAATCAGACTTGACACCAGAGAGGCTGAATACCGCACTGAGTCAATGCGGTCTTAGCCTCTCTGGTGTCAACACTCTCTCTGATTTTGGATTTTTTTTTTTTTTTTTCCAAAATCAGACTTGACACCAGAGAGGCTGAATACCGCACTGAGTCAATGCGGTCTTAGCCTCTCTGGTCTCAACACTCTGTCTGATTTTGGATTTTTTTTTTTTTTTTTTTCCAAAATCAGACTTGACACCAGAGAGGCTGAATACCGCACTGAGTCAATGCGGTCTTAGCCTCTCTGGTGTCAACACTCTGTCTGATTTTGGATTTTTTTTTTTTTTTTCCAAAATCAGACTTGACACCAGAGAGGCTGAATACCGCACTGAGTCAATGCGGTCTTAGCCTCTCTGGTGTCAACACTCTGTCTGATTTTGGATTTTTTTTTTTTTTTTCAAAAATCAGACTTGACACCAGAGAGGCTGAATACCGCACTGAGTCAATGCGGTCTTAGCCTCTCTGGTCTCAACACTCTGTCTGATTTTGGATTTTTTTTTTTTTTTTTTCAAAAATCAGACTTGACACCAGAGAGGCTGAATACCGCACTGAGTCAATGCGGTCTTAGCCTCTCTGGTGTCAACACTCTGTCTGATTTTTGATTTTTTTTTTTTTTTCTAAAATCAGACTTGACACCAGAGAGGCTGAATACCGCACTGAGTCAATGCGGTCTTAGCCTCTCTGGTCTCAACACTCTGTCTGATTTTGGATTTTTTTTTTTTTTTTTCAAAAATCAGACTTGACACCAGAGAGGCTGAATACCGCACTGAGTCAATGCGGTCTTAGCCTCTCTGGTGTCAACACTCTGTCTGATTTTTGATTTTTTTTTTTTTTCTAAAATCAGACTTGACACCAGAGAGGCTGAATACCGCACTGAGTCAATGCGGTCTTAGCCTCTCTGGTCTCAACACTCTGTCTGATTTTGGATTTTTTTTTTTTTTTTTCCAAAATCAGACTTGACACCAGAGAGGCTGAATACCGCACTGAGTCAATGCGGTCTTAGCCTCTCTGGTGTCAACACTCTCTCTGATTTTGGATTTTTTTTTTTTTTTTTCCAAAATCAGACTTGACACCAGAGAGGCTGAATACCGCACTGAGTCAATGCGGTCTTAGCCCCTCTGGTCTCAACACTCTGTCTGATTTTGGATTTTTTTTTTTTTTTTTTCCAAAATCAGACTTGACACCAGAGAGGCTGAATACCGCACTGAGTCAATGCGGTCTTAGCCTCTCTGGTGTCAACACTCTGTCTGATTTTGGATTTTTTTTTTTTTTTTTTCCAAAATCAGACTTGACACCAGAGAGGCTGAATACCGCACTGAGTCAATGCGGTCTTAGCCTCTCTGGTGTCAACACTCTGTCTGATTTTGGATTTTTTTTTTTTTTTTTTCCAAAATCAGACTTGACACCAGAGAGGCTGAATACCGCACTGAGTCAATGCGGTCTTAGCCTCTCTGGTCTCAACACTCTGTCTGATTTTGGATTTTTTTTTTTTTTTTTTCAAAATCAGACTTGACACCAGAGAGGCTGAATACCGCACTGAGTCAATGCGGTCTTAGCCTCTCTGGTCTCAACACTCTGTCTGATTTTGGATTTTTTTTTTTTTTTTTCCAAAATCAGACTTGACACCAGAGAGGCTGAATACCGCACTGAGTCAATGCGGTCTTAGCCTCTCTGGTGTCAACACTCTCTCTGATTTTAATTTTTTTTTTTTTTTTTTCCAAAATCAGACTTGACACCAGAGAGGCTGAATACCGCACTGAGTCAATGCGGTCTTAGCCTCTCTGGTCTCAACACTCTGTCTGATTTTGGATTTTTTTTTTTTTTTTTTCCAAAATCAGACTTGACACCAGAGAGGCTGAATACCGCACTGAGTCAATGCGGTCTTAGCCTCTCTGGTGTCAACACTCTGTCTGATTTTGGATTTTTTTTTTTTTTTTCCAAAATCAGACTTGACACCAGAGAGGCTGAATACCGCACTGAGTCAATGCGGTCTTAGCCTCTCTGGTCTCAACACTCTGTCTGATTTTGGATTTTTTTTTTTTTTTTTCCAAAATCAGACTTGACACCAGAGAGGCTGAATACCGCACTGAGTCAATGCGGTCTTAGCCTCTCTGGTGTCAACACTCTGTCTGATTTTTGATTTTTTTTTTTTTTTCTAAAATCAGACTTGACACCAGAGAGGCTGAATACCGCACTGAGTCAATGCGGTCTTAGCCTCTCTGGTCTCAACACTCTGTCTGATTTTGGATTTTTTTTTTTTTTTTTTCCAAAATCAGACTTGACACCAGAGAGGCTGAATACCGCACTGAGTCAATGCGGCCTTAGCCTCTCTGGTGTCAACACTCTGTCTGATTTTGGATTTTTTTTTTTTTTTTTTCCAAAATCAGACTTGACACCAGAGAGGCTGAATACCGCACTGAGTCAATGCGGTCTTAGCCTCTCTGGTGTCAACACTCTGTCTGATTTTGGATTTTTTTTTTTTTTTTTCCAAAATCAGACTTGACACCAGAGAGGCTGAATACCGCACTGAGTTAATGCGGTCTTAGCCTCTCTGGTCTCAACACTCTGTCTGATTTTGGATTTTTTTTTTTTTTTTTTTCCAAAATCAGACTTGACACCAGAGAGGCTGAATACCGCACTGAGTCAATGCGGTCTTAGCCTCTCTGGTCTCAACACTCTGTCTGATTTTGGATTTTTTTTTTTTTTTTTTCCAAAATCAGACTTGACACCAGAGAGGCTGAATACCGCACTGAGTCAATGCGGTCTTAGCCTCTCTGGTGTCAACACTCTGTCTGATTTTGGATTTTTTTTTTTTTTTTTCCAAAATCAGACTTGACACCAGAGAGGCTGAATACCGCACTGAGTTAATGCGGTCTTAGCCTCTCTGGTCTCAACACTCTGTCTGATTTTGGATTTTTTTTTTTTTTTTCCAAAATCAGACTTGACACCAGAGAGGCTGAATACCGCACTGAGTCAATGCGGTCTTAGCCTCTCTGGTGTCAACACTCTGTCTGATTTTGGATTTTTTTTTTTTTTTTCCAAAATCAGACTTGACACCAGAGAGGCTGAATACAGCACTGAGTCAATTAGCCTCTCTGGTCTCAACACTCTGTCTGATTTTGGATTTTTTTTTTTTTTTTCCAAAATCAGACTTGACACCAGAGAGGCTGAATACCGCACTGAGTCAATGCGGTCTTAGCCTCTCTGGTGTCAACACTCTGTCTGATTTTGGATTTTTTTTTTTTTTTTTCCAAAATCAGACTTGACACCAGAGAGGCTGAATACTGTACTGAGTCAATGCGGTCTTAGCCTCTCTGGTCTCAACACTCTGTCTGATTTTGGATTTTTTTTTTTTTTTTCCAAAATCAGACTTGACACCAGAGAGGCTGAATACCGCACTGAGTCAATGCGGTCTTAGCCTCTCTGGTGTCAACACTCTGTCTGATTTTGGATTTTTTTTTTTTTTTTCCAAAATCAGACTTGACACCAGAGAGGCTGAATACCGCACTGAGTCAATGCGGTCTTAGCCTCTCTGGTCTCAACACTCTGTCTGATTTTGGATTTTTTTTTTTTTTTTTTTCAAAATCAGACTTGACAGCAGAGAGGCTGAATACCGCACTGAGTCAATGCGGTCTTAGCCTCTCTGGTCTCAACACTCTGTCTGATTTTGGATTTTTTTTTTTTTTTTCTAAAATCAGACTTGACACCAGAGAGGCTGAATACCGCACTGAGTCAATGCGGTCTTAGCCTCTCTGGTGTCAACACTCTGTCTGATTTTGGATTTTTTTTTTTTTTTTTCTAAAATCAGACTTGACACCAGAGAGGCTGAATACCGCACTGAGTCAATGCGGTCTTAGCCTCTCTGGTGTCAACACTCTGTCTGATTTTGGATTTTTTTTTTTTTTTTCCAAAATCAGACTTGACACCAGAGAGGCTGAATACAGCACTGAGTCAATTAGCCTCTCTGGTCTCAACACTCTGTCTGATTTTGGATTTTTTTTTTTTTTTTCCAAAATCAGACTTGACACCAGAGAGGCTGAATACCGCACTGAGTCAATGCGGTCTTAGCCTCTCTGGTGTCAACACTCTGTCTGATTTTGGATTTTTTTTTTTTTTTTTCCAAAATCAGACTTGACACCAGAGAGGCTGAATACTGTACTGAGTCAATGCGGTCTTAGCCTCTCTGGTCTCAACACTCTGTCTGATTTTGGATTTTTTTTTTTTTTTTTCCAAAATCAGACTTGACACCAGAGAGGCTGAATACCGCACTGAGTCAATGCGGTCTTAGCCTCTCTGGTGTCAACACTCTGTCTGATTTTGGATTTTTTTTTTTTTTTTCCAAAATCAGACTTGACACCAGAGAGGCTGAATACCGCACTGAGTCAATGCGGTCTTAGCCTCTCTGGTCTCAACACTCTGTCTGATTTTGGATTTTTTTTTTTTTTTTTTTCAAAATCAGACTTGACAGCAGAGAGGCTGAATACCGCACTGAGTCAATGCGGTCTTAGCCTCTCTGGTCTCAACACTCTGTCTGATTTTGGATTTTTTTTTTTTGTTTTCTAAAATCAGACTTGACACCAGAGAGGCTGAATACCGCACTGAGTCAATGCGGTCTTAGCCTCTCTGGTGTCAACACTCTGTCTGATTTTGGATTTTTTTTTTTTTTTTTCTAAAATCAGACTTGACACCAGAGAGGCTGAATACCGCACTGAGTCAATGCGGTCTTAGCCTCTCTGGTCTCAACACTCTGTCTGATTTTGGATTTTTTTTTTTTTTTTTCCAAAATCAGACTTGACACCAGAGAGGCTGAATACCGCACTGAGTCAATGCAGTCTTAGCCTCTCTGGTCTCAACACTCTGTCTGATTTTGGATTTTTTTTTTTTTTTTTCCAAAATCAGACTTGACACCAGAGAGGCTGAATACCGCACTGAGTCAATGCGGTCTTAGCCTCTCTGGTCTCAACACTCTGTCTGATTTTGGATTTTTTTTTTTTTTTTTTTCAAAATCAGACTTGACAGCAGAGAGGCTGAATACCGCACTGAGTCAATGCGGTCTTAGCCTCTCTGGTCTCAACACTCTGTCTGATTTTGGATTTTTTTTTTTTTTTTTTTTCAAAATCAGACTTGACAGCAGAGAGGCTGAATACCGCACTGAGTCAATGCGGTCTTAGCCTCTCTGGTCTCAACACTCTGTCTGATTTTGGATTTTTTTTTTTTTTTTCCAAAATCAGACTTGACACCAGAGAGGCTGAATACCGCACTGAGTCAATGCGGTCTTAGCCTCTCTGGTCTCAACACTCTGTCTGATTTTGGATTTTTTTTTTTTTTTTTTTCAAAATCAGACTTGACAGCAGAGAGGCTGAATACCGCACTGAGTCAATGCGGCCTTAGCCTCTCTGGTCTCAACACTCTGTCTGATTTTGGATTTTTTTTTTTTTTTTCTAAAATCAGACTTGACACCAGAGAGGCTGAATACCGCACTGAGTCAATGCGGTCTTAGCCTCTCTGGTGTCAACACTCTGTCTGATTTTGGATTTTTTTTTTTTTTTTTCTAAAATCAGACTTGACACCAGAGAGGCTGAATACCGCACTGAGTCAATGCGGTCTTAGCCTCTCTGGTCTCAACACTCTGTCTGATTTTGGATTTTTTTTTTTTTTTTTCCAAAATCAGACTTGACACCAGAGAGGCTGAATACCGCACTGAGTCAATGCAGTCTTAGCCTCTCTGGTCTCAACACTCTGTCTGATTTTGGATTTTTTTTTTTTTTTTTCCAAAATCAGACTTGACACCAGAGAGGCTGAATACCGCACTGAGTCAATGCGGTCTTAGCCTCTCTGGTGTCAACACTCTGTCTGATTTTGGATTTTTTTTTTTTTTTCAAAAATCAGACTTGACACCAGAGAGGCTGAATACCGCACTGAGTCAATGCGGTCTTAGCATCTCTGGTCTCAACACTGTCTGATTTTGGATTTTTTTTTTTTTTTTTTCCAAAATCAGACTTGACACCAGAGAGGCTGAATACCGCACTGAGTCAATGCGGTCTTAGCCTCTCTGGTGTCAACACTCTCTCTGATTTTGGATTTTTTTTTTTTTTTTTCCAAAATCAGACTTGACACCAGAGAGGCTGAATACCGCACTGAGTCAATGCGGTCTTAGCCTCTCTGGTCTCAACACTCTGTCTGATTTTGGATTTTTTTTTTTTTTTTTTTCCAAAATCAGACTTGACACCAGAGAGGCTGAATACCGCACTGAGTCAATGCGGTCTTAGCCTCTCTGGTGTCAACACTCTGTCTGATTTTGGATTTTTTTTTTTTTTTTCAAAAATCAGACTTGACACCAGAGAGGCTGAATACCGCACTGAGTCAATGCGGTCTTAGCCTCTCTGGTGTCAACACTCTGTCTGATTTTGGATTTTTTTTTTTTTTTTCCAAAATCAGACTTGACACCAGAGAGGCTGAATACCGCACTGAGTCAATGCGGTCTTAGCCTCTCTGGTCTCAACACTCTGTCTGATTTTTGATTTTTTTTTTTTTTTTTCAAAAATCAGACTTGACACCAGAGAGGCTGAATACTGCACTGAGTCAATGCGGTCTTAGCCTCTCTGGTGTCAACACTCTGTCTGATTTTTGATTTTTTTTTTTTTTTCTAAAATCAGACTTGACACCAGAGAGGCTGAATACCGCACTGAGTCAATGCGGTCTTAGCCTCTCTGGTCTCAACACTCTGTCTGATTTTGGATTTTTTTTTTTTTTTTTCAAAAATCAGACTTGACACCAGAGAGGCTGAATACCGCACTGAGTCAATGCGGTCTTAGCCTATCTGGTGTCAACACTCTGTCTGATTTTTGATTTTTTTTTTTTTTCTAAAATCAGACTTGACACCAGAGAGGCTGAATACCGCACTGAGTCAATGCGGTCTTAGCCTCTCTGGTCTCAACACTCTGTCTGATTTTGGATTTTTTTTTTTTTTTTTCCAAAATCAGACTTGACACCAGAGAGGCTGAATACCGCACTGAGTCAATGCGGTCTTAGCCTCTCTGGTGTCAACACTCTGTCTGATTTTGGATTTTTTTTTTTTTTTTTCCAAAATCAGACTTGACACCAGAGAGGCTGAATACCGCACTGAGTCAATGCGGTCTTAGCCTCTCTGGTCTCAACACTCTGTCTGATTTTGGATTTTTTTTTTTTTTTTCCAAAATCAGACTTGACACCAGAGAGGCTGAATACAGCACTGAGTCAATGCGGTCTTAGCCTCTCTGGTGTCAACACTCTCTCTGATTTTGGATTTTTTTTTTTTTTTTTCCAAAATCAGACTTGACACCAGAGAGGCTGAATACCGCACTGAGTCAATGCGGTCTTAGCCTCTCTGGTCTCAACACTCTGTCTGATTTTTTTTTTTTTTTTTTTTTTTTTCCAAAATCAGACTTGACACCAGAGAGGCTGAATACCGCACTGAGTCAATGCGGTCTTAGCCTCTCTGGTGTCAACACTCTGTCTGATTTTTGATTTTTTTTTTTTTTTTCTAAAATCAGACTTGACACCAGAGAGGCTGAATACCGCACTGAGTCAATGGGGTCTTAGCCTCTCTGGTCTCAACACTCTGTCTGATTTTGGATTTTTTTTTTTTTTTTTTCCAAAATCAGACTTGACACCAGAGAGGCTGAATACCGCACTGAGTCAATGCGGTCTTAGCCTCTCTGGTGTCAACACTCTGTCTGATTTTGGATTTTTTTTTTTTTTTTTTCCAAAATCAGACTTGACACCAGAGAGGCTGAATACCGCACTGAGTCAATGCGGTCTTAGCCTCTCTGGTGTCAACACTCTGTCTGATTTTGGATTTTTTTTTTTTTTTTTCCAAAATCAGACTTGACACCAGAGAGGCTGAATACCGCACTGAGTTAATGCGGTCTTAGCCTCTCTGGTCTCAACACTCTGTCTGATTTTGGATTTTTTTTTTTTTTTTTCCAAAATCAGACTTGACACCAGAGAGGCTGAATACCGCACTGAGTCAATGCGGTCTTAGCCTCTCTGGTGTCAACACTCTGTCTGATTTTGGATTTTTTTTTTTTTTTTTCCAAAATCAGACTTGACACCAGAGAGGCTGAATACCGCACTGAGTCAATGCGGACTTAGCCTCTCTGGTGTCAACACTCTGTCTGATTTTGGATTTTTTTTTTTTTTTTCCAAAATCAGACTTGACACCAGAGAGGCTGAATACAGCACTGAGTCAATTAGCCTCTCTGGTCTCAACACTCTGTCTGATTTTGGATTTTTTTTTTTTTTTTTTCCAAAATCAGACTTGACACCAGAGAGGCTGAATACCGCACTGAGTCAATGCGGTCTTAGCCTCTCTGGTGTCAACACTCTGTCTGATTTTGGATTTTTTTTTTTTTTTTTCCAAAATCAGACTTGACACCAGAGAGGCTGAATACCGCACTGAGTCAATGCGGTCTTAGCCTCTCTGGTGTCAACACTCTGTCTGATTTTGGATTTTTTTTTTTTTTTTTCCAAAATCAGACTTGACACCAGAGAGGCTGAATACCGCACTGAGTCAATGCGGTCTTAGCCTCTCTGGTGTCAACACTCTGTCTGATTTTGGATTTTTTTTTTTTTTTTTCCAAAATCAGACTTGACACCAGAGAGGCTGAATACCGCACTGAGTCAATGCGGTCTTAGCCTCTCTGGTCTCAACACTCTGTCTGATTTTGGATTTTTTTTTTTTTTTTTTCCAAAATCAGACTTGACACCAGAGAGGCTGAATACCGCACTGAGTCAATGCGGTCTTAGCCTCTCTGGTGTCAACACTCTGTCTGATTTTGGATTTTTTTTTTTTTTTTCCAAAATCAGACTTGACACCAGAGAGGCTGAATACCGCACTGAGTCAATGCGGTCTTAGCCTCTCTGGTCTCAACACTCTGTCTGATTTTTGATTTTTTTTTTTTTTTCTAAAATCAGACTTGACACCAGAGAGGCTGAATACCGCACTGAGTCAATGGGGTCTTAGCCTCTCTGGTCTCAACACTCTGTCTGATTTTGGATTTTTTTTTTTTTTTTTTCCAAAATCAGACTTGACACCAGAGAGGCTGAATACCGCACTGAGTCAATGCGGTCTTAGCCTCTCTGGTGTCAACACTCTGTCTGATTTTGGATTTTTTTTTTTTTTTTTTCCAAAATCAGACTTGACACCAGAGAGGCTGAATACCGCACTGAGTCAATGCGGTCTTAGCCTCTCTGGTGTCAACACTCTGTCTGATTTTGGATTTTTTTTTTTTTTTTTCCAAAATCAGACTTGACACCAGAGAGGCTGAATACCGCACTGAGTTAATGCGGTCTTAGCCTCTCTGGTCTCAACACTCTGTCTGATTTTGGATTTTTTTTTTTTTTTTTTCCAAAATCAGACTTGACACCAGAGAGGCTGAATACCGCACTGAGTCAATGCGGTCTTAGCCTCTCTGGTGTCAACACTCTATCTGATTTTGGATTTTTTTTTTTTTTTTCCAAAATCAGACTTGACACCAGAGAGGCTGAATACCGCACTGAGTCAATGCGGTCTTAGCCTCTCTGGTCTCAACACTCTGTCTGATTTTTGATTTTTTTTTTTTTTTCTAAAATCAGACTTGACACCAGAGAGGCTGAATACCGCACTGAGTCAATGGGGTCTTAGCCTCTCTGGTCTCAACACTCTGTCTGATTTTGGATTTTTTTTTTTTTTTTTTCCAAAATCAGACTTGACACCAGAGAGGCTGAATACCGCACTGAGTCAATGCGGTCTTAGCCTCTCTGGTGTCAACACTCTGTCTGATTTTGGATTTTTTTTTTTTTTTTTTCCAAAATCAGACTTGACACCAGAGAGGCTGAATACCGCACTGAGTCAATGCGGTCTTAGCCTCTCTGGTGTCAACACTCTGTCTGATTTTGGATTTTTTTTTTTTTTTTTCCAAAATCAGACTTGACACCAGAGAGGCTGAATACCGCACTGAGTTAATGCGGTCTTAGCCTCTCTGGTCTCAACACTCTGTCTGATTTTGGATTTTTTTTTTTTTTTTTTTCCAAAATCAGACTTGACACCAGAGAGGCTGAATACCGCACTGAGTCAATGCGGTCTTAGCCTCTCTGGTCTCAACACTCTGTCTGATTTTGGATTTTTTTTTTTTTTTTTTTCCAAAATCAGACTTGACACCAGAGAGGCTGAATACCGCACTGAGTCAATGCGGTCTTAGCCTCTCTGGTGTCAACACTCTGTCTGATTTTGGATTTTTTTTTTTTTTTTTCCAAAATCAGACTTGACACCAGAGAGGCTGAATACCGCACTGAGTTAATGCGGTCTTAGCCTCTCTGGTCTCAACACTCTGTCTGATTTTGGATTTTTTTTTTTTTTTTTTTCCAAAATCAGACTTGACACCAGAGAGGCTGAATACCGCACTGAGTCAATGCGGTCTTAGCCTCTCTGGTGTCAACACTCTGTCTGATTTTGGATTTTTTTTTTTTTTTTTCCAAAATCAGACTTGACACCAGAGAGGCTGAATACCGCACTGAGTCAATGCGGTCTTAGCCTCTCTGGTGTCAACACTCTGTCTGATTTTGGATTTTTTTTTTTTTTTTCCAAAATCAGACTTGACACCAGAGAGGCTGAATACAGCACTGAGTCAATTAGCCTCTCTGGTCTCAACACTCTGTCTGATTTTGGATTTTTTTTTTTTTTTTCCAAAATCAGACTTGACACCAGAGAGGCTGAATACCGCACTGAGTCAATGCGGTCTTAGCCTCTCTGGTGTCAACACTCTGTCTGATTTTGGATTTTTTTTTTTTTTTTTCCAAAATCAGACTTGACACCAGAGAGGCTGAATACCGCACTGAGTCAATGCGGTCTTAGCCTCTCTGGTGTCAACACTCTGTCTGATTTTGGATTTTTTTTTTTTTTTTTCCAAAATCAGACTTGACACCAGAGAGGCTGAATACCGCACTGAGTCAATGCGGTCTTAGCCTCTCTGGTCTCAACACTCTGTCTGATTTTGGATTTTTTTTTTTTTTTTTTCCAAAATCAGACTTGACACCAGAGAGGCTGAATACCGCACTGAGTCAATGCGGTCTTAGCCTCTCTGGTGTCAACACTCTGTCTGATTTTGGATTTTTTTTTTTTTTTTC
Organism: Poromitra crassiceps; assembly: GCF_964638095.1. NCBI lineage: Eukaryota > Metazoa > Chordata > Actinopteri > Beryciformes > Melamphaidae > Poromitra > Poromitra crassiceps. The sequence goes on from NW_028152071.1 coordinate 92,461, forward strand.
CAAAATCAGACTTGACACCAGAGAGGCTGAATACCGCACTGAGTCAATGCGGTCTTAGCCTCTCTGGTCTCAACACTCTGTCTGATTTTTGATTTTTTTTTTTTTTTCTAAAATCAGACTTGACACCAGAGAGGCTGAATACCGCACTGAGTCAATGGGGTCTTAGCCTCTCTGGTCTCAACACTCTGTCTGATTTTGGATTTTTTTTTTTTTTTTTTCCAAAATCAGACTTGACACCAGAGAGGCTGAATACCGCTATTAGACATTTTCTCTGGGTTTGAAGTTGGCTGACCGCCTGAGGGTCTCAAATTAAAGAGGCATTGAGACAATGTTCATATGATGCATCAGCAGAGATTTATTTCATTTCTCCCATCCAAGCCATGGTTTTCTGCAGTGCAAACAAGACAGTACAAGCCAAAGTCAATAATACAAAGTGAATATCAAATGACAAATCAAACAGTTACCAGCTGGATTAAATAATTAGCTCAACATATTACAACAAATGAAATGTGCATAAACAGAAATAAGGCTTACATGTCAGGGACGCATGGCAAGAGAAATGAGTTGGGAGACAAAGAGTTCTCAGCTCTGTGTGAGAGCTAGATATGGAGGACTGGCCGGGGCTCACACCTGCCTCCAATTGGCCTCCAATTGCCAATCAGGCAGGGGGATGAGTGACATTCTGGGTGTAACTTTCTAACCCACAGAGAGCTGCCATACACAGCATGAGGGAATTCACAACAGCCGCCCCCACAGGAGCCCAGCTGCTGTGACTGAAACCAGAATTCTTGTGATGTTGTCAAGGGGGCAAGGAGGGTAATGGGATGAGCCGTGCAACCGGTCTGGTGTATGTCCGGTCCTGAATCAAGATGTCCGCTGACCTGACCCGTCCATCCGGACTGGGATGGACTTTCACTATCTTGCCAACGGGCCATTGGGCTCGGGGCAGTTGAGGATCCATGACAAGGACTATTATGTCCTCTTCCAGGTTAGCTGTAGCTGTCAGCCATTTGTTCCGTGGCTGCAAGGTGGGAAGGTAGTCACGGATGAACTGTGACCAGAACTGATCCGCAAGGATTTGGCTCTGGCGCCAACGACGCCGCCCCATGGACTCAGGGGCATAAGTCACTTGCGGTAAGGTGGAATCACGCCGCCCCATGAGCAGCATGTTTGGGGTAACTGGGTCCAGGCTAGCCACATCTGAGGAGGTATATCCCAAAGGTTTGGAATTAAGGATTCCTTCAACCTCTGTCAGCACAGTGGTAAGTACGTCCTCAGACACTGGTTGATGACCAACTGAGACTTGAAGTGCATTCTTCACTGATCGAATTTCTCTCTCCCATATACCTCCAAAATGAGGGGAGCTTGGAGGATTGAACTTGAAAGTGACTTGGTAGGCAGAGAGTTTCTTCTGTAGTTCTGCTTCCATTGCCTGAAATGCTTCTTGAAGCTCTCTTTCAGCACCACGGAAATTTGTGCCCCTGTCAGAATGCAGCTCCATAGGTTTCCCTCGGCGGGAAATGAACCTCCTGAGAGCAAGAAGAAATGCATCAGAGTCCAGAGAGTTGAGGAGATCAAGATGCACTGCCTTGGTGGTCATGCACTTAAATATCACACCCCAACGTTTTTCATTACGGCGTCCGATTTTGACCATGAGGGGGCCGAAGCAATCCACTCCTGTGGAAAGGAATGGAGGGCTTAATAGCCTAAGACGGGCAGATGGAAGGTCGGCCATAAGGGGGACTTTAGGGTTTGATCGCCACCGATGACAGGCAGGGCAGGATGTTTGATGACGTTTTACTGCCTGCCTCCCACGAAGAATCCAGTAGTGTCTACGGATTTCAGAAAAGACGCGCTCAGGACCAGCATGGAGAAGACGCTCATCAAAATCCTTGATCAACAGTTTGGTGACTGGGTGTAAAGGATCCAACACAATAGGGTGCATGGGGATTTCAAGAGAACCTTGCCAGTTCCGAAGCCTCCCACCAACTCGTATGAGGCCTGTCACCTTATCGAGTTCGGGGGCAAGAGCTTTGAGCTTGCTGTTGGGCGAAAGAGCTTTGCCATCCTGCAGGGATTTTAGCTCCATTTGGAAGCTTTCTGCTTGACATTGCTTGAGCAGGCTGATTTCAGCATCCCTATAGGTTGGTGCTGGTGAACTCCCAGAGGATTGCATGAGGTCATCATAGGTAGCCTGTACCAGCTCTTTCCACAGGGAGTACTGAGTGTAAGTGAGCTGCTGCTCACTCTGAGGATTAATGGTTGTCAGGCTACAAAAGGTGAGACCTCTCAGCTCAGTGGGGTCTGGCTGGACAGTGTTTTTAGGGCGCACCGGCCAACTGTCAGGCGGTTGCTTAAGGAAAGCCGGCCCATTCCTCCAACGATTAGGCTGCGATAGGTCAGCAAGGCTCTTTCCCCTGGTAATGTCGTCAGCGGGGTTATTGGAAGAATCGACATAACGCCAGCAATGAAGGTCAGTGAGGTCTTGAATTTCTGCCACTCTTACACCCACAAAGACCTTAAAACGGCAGGATTCGGACTGCAGCCATTCAAGAACGGTGGTGGAATCTGTCCACAATGTAGTGTGTTGAAGAGTGATGCTAAGCTCTTTCCGAAGGAGCTGGGCAAGTTGAGCGCCAGCTAAAGCACCACACAGTTCCAGACGCGGCATGGACAATTGCCTCTTAGGGGCGACTCTGGATCTGGCCATGACAAAGCTAGTGTGGCATGTTCCGTCATACTTATTGAGCAGATAAGCAACAGCTCCATAAGCTCGTTCAGAAGCATCACAAAAGACATGCAGATCTTGAGTGATGGCATCAGGTCTACCTGCGGGAGTGTAGCACCGGGGCATGGAAATGGACTGAAGACTGGGCAACTCCTTCTCCCAAGCTTCCCATGCAGTTAGGAGATCTGTGGGTAGGTCCGGGTCATCCCAATCTCTTTGTTTTGACCAAAGTTGTTGGACGAGCATTTTGGCCCGTGTAAGATAGGGTATAAGAAACCCTAAGGGATCATATTGTTGAGCGAGGACTTGGTAGATCCTCCTCATGGTCACTGGAGACTGCTGCATGGGCTTGTGCTGATAGCTCAGGACATCGGCGGAACAGCTCCACTTCAGGCCCAAGGTGGATTCTACCGGTTCAACACGGTTCTGAGAGAGCCATAGTTCTAGACTCTGTGACTGTGCATCTGGGGGTAAATGAGCTACCACAGGTGGGTGATTACTAGCCCACTGACGCACCTGTAAACCTCCTGTGGCCAGAAGGTCCCGTGTTGTATCGACAAGGCTTTTGGCTTCTGGAATGCTGAGGCAGCTTGTCAGACAATTGTCAACATAGAAATTATTCTCCACAGTCCACTTGATTTCTTCATATCCTTCACAGTGATCTTTGACATGCTTCTGAAGAGCAAAGGTTGCACAACAGGGGCTGCTCGTAGTACCAAAAGGTAGAACCTGCCATTCATAGACATCAGGTGCTGATTCCCGATTCATGTTCCGCCAGAGGAATCTGAGCAAGGGCCGATCTTCCGGTAGCAGACGGACCTGGTGGAACATCCCCTTAATATCGCCGCTTACTGCTACCGGGTATTGGCGAAAACGAAGAAGGACCCCAATAAGGGAAGGGCTCAGAGTTGGACCAGGAAGCAGCTGGTCATTCAAGCACATGCCCTGGAATTTGAATGAACAATTGAATACCAGGCGGGCTTTATTGTTATGATGAACCAGATGATGGGGCAGATACCAAGATTCTGCTGAGCTATTAACTGTTTCGGGAGGAATTTTCTTGACATAGCCAGCTTTCTCCAGCTTTAGTATTTCCTCGTTGTAGACAGCAGTCTTCTCCTGATCTTTGAGGAGCCTCCGTTCTGTACTCCTTAAGTTGGGCATGGTCGCATCCATTGGGGCCTTCAGTTTAGGAGCATCATGAATCCGGAGAAGGGGAGTTGCATATCGCTCAATTCCATCAATAGTGACTCTTTCCGTTCGGGCCTCCAACATCTCAATGGCCTGTTTGTCTTGTTGAGACCGTGTGACTTGTTTCTCACTGCGGAACGGAAGCACATCCAGTTTCCATAGCTTCTCTACATGACCAAATAATGAATCAGATGGACTAATGGAAGTGAACAGACATTGGTGCGCTGGAGGATAACTTTCAGGTAAACCCTCATGACCTTGGAGGGTCCAACCCAGCTGAGTATGCACAGCAATGGGACCTCCCTTTGCGCTTCTTCTCACAGGCTCTATGGGCGAAATCAGGTGAGAATTGTCAGAGCCAATCAAGACAAGAGGTTGGACTTTCCTGAAAGGCTGAAGGGGGATATCTCTTAGATATGGGTAGCGGCGCTTAAGAGACTGGACTGGATATGTCTGATCAATGAGATCAATCTCCTTAGCTGTGAAAGCCTGCCTTATGGGGTATCTGGCTGTCGGTGCTGAGATTGGAGAGATCTCAAACTGAACACTTTTCCCCTCAATGTGGGCGAGATCAGACCGAATGGTGCGGAGAGCCAGCATTTCCTTCTGTCCTTTCAGTTGAAGCTGTTGGACAGCAGCAGGCAAGATCATGGATCGAACAGAGCCATCATCCAATATGGCGTATGTACTCAGGGAGACGTTGTCATTCCAGAGAAGTACTGGGACAACTTTAAGAAGTACACGATCAGAGGGGTTGGAGTGAGCGAAGTATACTTTGCTGTGTGAGTGTGAAGCTTCAAGACATTGTTTTTGCTTAGCCACAAGATGCAAAACCTGAAGATGGAGCTCACCACAGTCAGGACAAGGTTTCTTAAGTGTACAATCAACAGTGGAGTGAGAGGTACGTCCGCATCTCCAGCATCTGTTGTCCTTAGTTATCCATGATTGTAGTTCCTCTTTGGTTTGGGATCTCATTTGAGGGCATCTGGTGAGGTAGTGGTCATGGCTTTGACAGAACAGGCAGTGGATGTTAGACCTTTTGTAGGTGGTAACATAAGTATTTGTTTTCCGAGAGGATGGACGGAACTGGCTAGAAGCATCTGGATTCGAGCCATGATAAACAACAGCTTGACTCTTAGTCTTGGTGGAGTTAGATGACCTGTTGCTTGGCTGCTCCTGCTGATACCGTTGTACAAGTCTGTTTGAAAGCCTCTGCTGCTGCGCCTTTGATTGTAACCATCCAGCCAAGTCCCTTAGATTGTAGGGGTTCAATGTAGCTACAGTGAGTTTGCCTTGTAAGTGTAAGAACTCAATGAAACCCTCCCTCATGTATTTAGGAAGTTTGCTCAGTAAACGGTCAACATGAGAGCAACAGTTCAGCTCATAACCAGTTGGACCCTCTAGCGACGTCAGCATACTAACAAGCAGGTGAATCTGCAGGGAAAAGCTTTGAAACCCTTGTGAGTCACCGATTCTGATGTCAGGTGCTGTAAGTATTGCTGCTATCTCGCTCTGAGCCAACTGGTGGGGCTGGCCGTACTGCAGTTGGAGTGCTTGCACTGTAGCAGTATAAGGCTGTGGATGATGACGGCAGGACTGAGCGATCATCTGAGCTTCAGGCAATTTAAGATGTTCAAGGAGGACATGATATTTATATTTCTCGCTCAGCTGAACATAAGGATCCAGAAGATTGTCCAGTGCCAGCTTCAGGTTGGCAAAGTCTTTCTCACTATCCTTAGTGAAGTTTGGTATGGTAGGCTTAGGAACCCCATACAGTGATGGCTCATATGGAACAGTACTTGCTGAAGCCATGGTGGTAAGAGGAGCCATTCCTGCAGCTGATGGTAACTGCACATGAGCTACTTGTTGTGAGGAAAGTGGGTGTGTTTGAACACCAGTATAGGGAATAAACCCTGGATGAGGAGAGCTGATAGGACCAATATACTGATTTCCTGGTGCTCTTGGTTGGAAAGAATGCATACTATGGCTCATAGCATGCCTGGCATCCCCTGCAGGGGGAGCAGTAAAAGGTTGAGAACTTTGCTGGTTAGATGAAAGAGGCCGTGAGTGAATAGGGCCAAAGGATGATGGAATAGATTGTGAATGTACCACATGAATAGGTGAGCGTGTTACCTGATACTGTATTGGTAAACGCTGATGAGCGGGGTTAGGAGTGGCACGCTTAGTTCCAGGCTGTAAAATGGGTTGTTGGTTCAAGCCTTGAATGGTGAGAGGTGCCTTGTATGGTGGTGCGGGTTGAAGTAAAGTAGCTGCGGGTGTCTTGACAGTACTGAGAGGAAGGTTATAGAGCTTGTAAGCAGTGAAGTTCTCCTCTGCTGAATTGATATGCTCAATAGGGGGTGTAAGTTGTTGCACATCTCTCAGTCTGACTCTAGGCCTGACCACAGGTTCTGATGCAGGTTTCAAGTGAGGTGTGGATGTTCCCACATGATGTGGATGAGGCCTTAATCTGTGATGTTGAAGTTCTACATACACATCATCCTTTGTCTTTAGTCCATGAAGAGAGAGAGACTGTTGAGCATCAGGCTCATTACCATCTTCAGCAGAAAGAGGAGGCACTTCCTGGCATAAAGGCTCATTCATGTCCAATAAATCATCTCCTAGTAGCTCCAAACCACCTTCAGCCCCTCTCTGTTCATTAGGCTCTGGTGGCTCATTAACCAGTGCATTCTGAACAAAAGCAGAAAACTGAAGCACAGCAGTACTAGCATTGTCATTGTGTGCATCTGTTAGAGGGTGGGCTTCAGGCAATGCAGGTTTATTCACTTCAAGACTGCTGAGTAAGTGATCAATGGGAGGTGCTCCCTCTTGATGTTTATCATCTTCAATTTGGGGTTGATGTGTGCTCTGCCCCACGAACAACAGATTCATATGTTCCATCCGTCTTTGTGTTTTCCTGCTACGTTGCTCCAACTCCTCCATTTTGCTTTTCATGAGTGCCATTTCATTAGTTTCCTCCATTTCCGTTTTCCTCAGTGATTCCATCATGTTTGACAAAGATTCTTTATCCATGTGAATTGTAGAGATGGCTTCCTCTTCATCCTCCTCAAACATGTAACGCTGAGGTTTCTTCCTTTCTCTCTGAGGATAGGTTTTGTGATCTTCTGATCCAACTCCATGGTTCCCACACTGTTCATTCACACCTTGTTCCTCTTCATTCATTGTCTTGATATTAGGTAGTCAGCAATCCGCTCGAAGGACCATATTAGACATTTTCTCTGGGTTTGAAGTTGGCTGACCGCCTGAGGGTCTCAAATTAAAGAGGCATTGAGACAATGTTCATATGATGCATCAGCAGAGATTTATTTCATTTCTCCCATCCAAGCCATGGTTTTCTGCAGTGCAAACAAGACAGTACAAGCCAAAGTCAATAATACAAAGTGAATATCAAATGACAAATCAAACAGTTACCAGCTGGATTAAATAATTAGCTCAACATATTACAACAAATGAAATGTGCATAAACAGAAATAAGGCTTACATGTCAGGGACGCATGGCAAGAGAAATGAGTTGGGAGACAAAGAGTTCTCAGCTCTGTGTGAGAGCTAGATATGGAGGACTGGCCGGGGCTCACACCTGCCTCCAATTGGCCTCCAATTGCCAATCAGGCAGGGGGATGAGTGACATTCTGGGTGTAACTTTCTAACCCACAGAGAGCTGCCATACACAGCATGAGGGAATTCACAACAACCGCACTGAGTCAATGCGGTCTTAGCCTCTCTGGTGTCAACACTCTATCTGATTTTGGATTTTTTTTTTTTTTTTCCAAAATCAGACTTGACACCAGAGAGGCTGAATACCGCACTGAGTCAATGCGGTCTTAGCCTCTCTGGTCTCAACACTCTGTCTGATTTTTGATTTTTTTTTTTTTTTCTAAAATCAGACTTGACACCAGAGAGGCTGAATACCGCACTGAGTCAATGGGGTCTTAGCCTCTCTGGTCTCAACACTCTGTCTGATTTTGGATTTTTTTTTTTTTTTTTTCCAAAATCAGACTTGACACCAGAGAGGCTGAATACCGCACTGAGTCAATGCGGTCTTAGCCTCTCTGGTGTCAACACTCTGTCTGATTTTGGATTTTTTTTTTTTTTTTTTCCAAAATCAGACTTGACACCAGAGAGGCTGAATACCGCACTGAGTCAATGCGGTCTTAGCCTCTCTGGTGTCAACACTCTGTCTGATTTTGGATTTTTTTTTTTTTTTTTCCAAAATCAGACTTGACACCAGAGAGGCTGAATACCGCACTGAGTTAATGCGGTCTTAGCCTCTCTGGTCTCAACACTCTGTCTGATTTTGGATTTTTTTTTTTTTTTTTTTCCAAAATCAGACTTGACACCAGAGAGGCTGAATACCGCACTGAGTCAATGCGGTCTTAGCCTCTCTGGTCTCAACACTCTGTCTGATTTTGGATTTTTTTTTTTTTTTTTTTCCAAAATCAGACTTGACACCAGAGAGGCTGAATACCGCACTGAGTCAATGCGGTCTTAGCCTCTCTGGTGTCAACACTCTGTCTGATTTTGGATTTTTTTTTTTTTTTTTCCAAAATCAGACTTGACACCAGAGAGGCTGAATACCGCACTGAGTTAATGCGGTCTTAGCCTCTCTGGTCTCAACACTCTGTCTGATTTTGGATTTTTTTTTTTTTTTTTTTCCAAAATCAGACTTGACACCAGAGAGGCTGAATACCGCACTGAGTCAATGCGGTCTTAGCCTCTCTGGTGTCAACACTCTGTCTGATTTTGGATTTTTTTTTTTTTTTTTCCAAAATCAGACTTGACACCAGAGAGGCTGAATACCGCACTGAGTCAATGCGGTCTTAGCCTCTCTGGTGTCAACACTCTGTCTGATTTTGGATTTTTTTTTTTTTTTTCCAAAATCAGACTTGACACCAGAGAGGCTGAATACAGCACTGAGTCAATTAGCCTCTCTGGTCTCAACACTCTGTCTGATTTTGGATTTTTTTTTTTTTTTTCCAAAATCAGACTTGACACCAGAGAGGCTGAATACTGCACTGAGTCAATGCGGTCTTAGCCTCTCTGGTGTCAACACTCTGTCTGATTTTGGATTTTTTTTTTTTTTTTTCCAAAATCAGACTTGACACCAGAGAGGCTGAATACCGCACTGAGTCAATGCGGTCTTAGCCTCTCTGGTGTCAACACTCTGTCTGATTTTGGATTTTTTTTTTTTTTTTTCCAAAATCAGACTTGACACCAGAGAGGCTGAATACCGCACTGAGTCAATGCGGTCTTAGCCTCTCTGGTCTCAACACTCTGTCTGATTTTGGATTTTTTTTTTTTTTTTCCAAAATCAGACTTGACACCAGAGAGGCTGAATACCGCACTGAGTCAATGCGGTCTTAGCCTCTCTGGTGTCAACACTCTCTCTGATTTTGGATTTTTTTTTTTTTTTTTCCAAAATCAGACTTGACACCAGAGAGGCTGAATACCGCACTGAGTCAATGCGGTCTTAGCCTCTCTGGTCTCAACACTCTGTCTGATTTTGGATTTTTTTTTTTTTTTTTTCCAAAATCAGACTTGACACCAGAGAGGCTGAATACCGCACTGAGTCAATGCGGTCTTAGCCTCTCTGGTGTCAACACTCTGTCTGATTTTGGATTTTTTTTTTTTTTTTCCAAAATCAGACTTGACACCAGAGAGGCTGAATACCGCACTGAGTCAATGCGGTCTTAGCCTCTCTGGTCTCAACACTCTGTCTGATTTTTGATTTTTTTTTTTTTTTCTAAAATCAGACTTGACACCAGAGAGGCTGAATACCGCACTGAGTCAATGGGGTCTTAGCCTCTCTGGTCTCAACACTCTGTCTGATTTTGGATTTTTTTTTTTTTTTTTTCCAAAATCAGACTTGACACCAGAGAGGCTGAATACCGCACTGAGTCAATGCGGTCTTAGCCTCTCTGGTGTCAACACTCTGTCTGATTTTGGATTTTTTTTTTTTTTTTTTCCAAAATCAGACTTGACACCAGAGAGGCTGAATACCGCACTGAGTCAATGCGGTCTTAGCCTCTCTGGTGTCAACACTCTGTCTGATTTTGGATTTTTTTTTTTTTTTTTCCAAAATCAGACTTGACACCAGAGAGGCTGAATACCGCACTGAGTTAATGCGGTCTTAGCCTCTCTGGTCTCAACACTCTGTCTGATTTTGGATTTTTTTTTTTTTTTTTTTCCAAAATCAGACTTGACACCAGAGAGGCTGAATACAGCACTGAGTCAATGCGGTCTTAGCCTCTCTGGTCTCAACACTCTGTCTGATTTTGGATTTTTTTTTTTTTTTTTTCCAAAATCAGACTTGACACCAGAGAGGCTGAATACCGCACTGAGTCAATGCGGTCTTAGCCTCTCTGGTGTCAACACTCTGTCTGATTTTGGATTTTTTTTTTTTTTTTTCCAAAATCAGACTTGACACCAGAGAGGCTGAATACCGCACTGAGTTAATGCGGTCTTAGCCTCTCTGGTCTCAACACTCTGTCTGATTTTGGATTTTTTTTTTTTTTTTTTTCCAAAATCAGACTTGACACCAGAGAGGCTGAATACCGCACTGAGTCAATGCGGTCTTAGCCTCTCTGGTGTCAACACTCTGTCTGATTTTGGATTTTTTTTTTTTTTTTTCCAAAATCAGACTTGACACCAGAGAGGCTGAATACCGCACTGAGTCAATGCGGTCTTAGCCTCTCTGGTGTCAACACTCTGTCTGATTTTGGATTTTTTTTTTTTTTTTCCAAAATCAGACTTGACACCAGAGAGGCTGAATACAGCACTGAGTCAATTAGCCTCTCTGGTCTCAACACTCTGTCTGATTTTGGATTTTTTTTTTTTTTTTCCAAAATCAGACTTGACACCAGAGAGGCTGAATACCGCACTGAGTCAATGCGGTCTTAGCCTCTCTGGTGTCAACACTCTGTCTGATTTTGGATTTTTTTTTTTTTTTTTCCAAAATCAGACTTGACACCAGAGAGGCTGAATACTGTACTGAGTCAATGCGGTCTTAGCCTCTCTGGTGTCAACACTCTGTCTGATTTTGGATTTTTTTTTTTTTTTTTCCAAAATCAGACTTGACACCAGAGAGGCTGAATACCGCACTGAGTCAATGCGGTCTTAGCCTCTCTGGTGTCAACACTCTGTCTGATTTTGGATTTTTTTTTTTTTTTTTCCAAAATCAGACTTGACACCAGAGAGGCTGAATACCGCACTGAGTTAATGCGGTCTTAGCCTCTCTGGTCTCAACACTCTGTCTGATTTTGGATTTTTTTTTTTTTTTTTTTCCAAAATCAGACTTGACACCAGAGAGGCTGAATACAGCACTGAGTCAATGCGGTCTTAGCCTCTCTGGTCTCAACACTCTGTCTGATTTTGGATTTTTTTTTTTTTTTTCAAAAATCAGACTTGACACCAGAGAGGCTGAATACCGCACTGAGTCAATGCGGTCTTAGCCTCTCTGGTGTCAACACTCTGTCTGATTTTGGATTTTTTTTTTTTTTTTCCAAAATCAGACTTGACACCAGAGAGGCTGAATACCGCACTGAGTCAATGCGGTCTTAGCCTCTCTGGTCTCAACACTCTGTCTGATTTTGGATTTTTTTTTTTTTTTTTTTCTAAAATCAGACTTGACACCAGAGAGGCTGAATACCGCACTGAGTCAATGCGGTCTTAGCCTCTCTGATCTCAACACTCTGTCTGATTTTGGATTTTTTTTTTTTTTTTTTCCCAAAATCAGACTTGACACCAGAGAGGCTGAATACCGCACTGAGTCAATGCGGTCTTAGCCTCTCTGGTGTCAACACTCTCTCTGATTTTGGATTTTTTTTTTTTTTTTTCCAAAATCAGACTTGACACCAGAGAGGCTGAATACCGCACTGAGTCAATGCGGTCTTAGCCTCTCTGGTCTCAACACTCTGTCTGATTTTGGATTTTGGATTTTTTTTTTTTCAAAATCAGACTTGACACCAGAGAGGCTGAATACCGCACTGAGTCAATGCGGTCTTAGCCTCTCTGGTGTCAACACTCTGTCTGATTTTTTTTTTTTTTTTTTTTTTTCCAAAATCAGACTTGACACCAGAGAGGCTGAATACCGCACTGAGTCAATGCGGTCTTAGCCTCTCTGGTGTCAACACTCTGTCTGATTTTGGATTTTTTTTTTTTTTTTTCCAAAATCAGACTTGATACCAGAGAGGCTGAATACCGCACTGAGTCAATGCGGTCTTAGCCTCTCTGGTCTCAACACTCTGTCTGATTTTTGATTTTTTTTTTTTTTTTTCCAAAATCAGACTTGACACCAGAGAGGCTGAATACCGCACTGAGTCAATGCGGTCTTAGCCTCTCTGGTGTCAACACTCTGTCTGATTTTTGATTTTTTTTTTTTTTTCCAAAATCAGACTTGACACCAGAGAGGCTGAATACCGCACTGAGTCAATGCGGTCTTAGCCTCTCTGGTCTCAACACTCTGTCTGATTTTGGATTTTTTTTTTTTTTTTTCCAAAATCAGACTTGACACCAGAGAGGCTGAGTACCGCACTGAGTCAATGCGGTCTTAGCCTCTCTGGTGTCAACACTCTGTCTGATTTTGGATTTTTTTTTTTTTTTTTCCAAAATCAGACTTGACACCAGAGAGGCTGAATACCGCACTGAGTCAATGCGGTCTTAGCCTCTCTGGTCTCAACACTCTGTCTGATTTGGGATTTTTTTTTTTTTTTTTTCCAAAATCAGACGACACCAGAGAGGCTGAATACCGCACTGAGTTAATGCGGTCTTAGCCTCTCTGGTCTCAACACTCTGTCTGATTTTGGATTTTTTTTTTTTTTTTTTTCCAAAATCAGACTTGACACCAGAGAGGCTGAATACCGCACTGCGTCAATGCGGTCTTAGCCTCTCTGGTGTCAACACTCTGTCTGATTTTGGATTTTTTTTTTTTTTTTTTCCAAAATCAGACTTGACACCAGAGAGGCTGAATACCGCACTGAGTCAATGCGGTCTTAGCCTCTCTGGTGTCAACACTCTGTCTGATTTTAGATTTTTTTTTTTTTTTTTCCAAAATCAGACTTGACACCAGAGAGGCTGAATACCGCACTGAGTCAATTAGCCTCTCTGGTCTCAACACTCTGTCTGATTTTGGATTTTTTTTTTTTTTTTCCAAAATCAGACTTGACACCAGAGAGGCTGAATACCGCACTGAGTCAATGCGGTCTTAGCCTCTCTGGTGTCAACACTCTGTCTGATTTTGGATTTTTTTTTTTTTTTTCCAAAATCAGACTTGACACCAGAGAGGCTGAATACAGCACTGAGTCAATTAGCCTCTCTGGTCTCAACACTCTGTCTGATTTTGGATTTTTTTTTTTTTTTTCCAAAATCAGACTTGACACCAGAGAGGCTGAATACCGCACTGAGTCAATGCGGTCTTAGCCTCTCTGGTGTCAACACTCTGTCTGATTTTGGATTTTTTTTTTTTTTTTTCCAAAATCAGACTTGACACCAGAGAGGCTGAATACTGTACTGAGTCAATGCGGTCTTAGCCTCTCTGGTGTCAACACTCTGTCTGATTTTGGATTTTTTTTTTTTTTTTTCCAAAATCAGACTTGACACCAGAGAGGCTGAATACCGCACTGAGTCAATGCGGTCTTAGCCTCTCTGGTGTCAACACTCTGTCTGATTTTGGATTTTTTTTTTTTTTTTTCCAAAATCAGACTTGACACCAGAGAGGCTGAATACCGCACTGAGTTAATGCGGTCTTAGCCTCTCTGGTCTCAACACTCTGTCTGATTTTGGATTTTTTTTTTTTTTTTTTTCCAAAATCAGACTTGACACCAGAGAGGCTGAATACAGCACTGAGTCAATGCGGTCTTAGCCTCTCTGGTCTCAACACTCTGTCTGATTTTGGATTTTTTTTTTTTTTTTCAAAAATCAGACTTGACACCAGAGAGGCTGAATACCGCACTGAGTCAATGCGGTCTTAGCCTCTCTGGTGTCAACACTCTGTCTGATTTTGGATTTTTTTTTTTTTTTTCCAAAATCAGACTTGACACCAGAGAGGCTGAATACCGCACTGAGTCAATGCGGTCTTAGCCTCTCTGGTCTCAACACTCTGTCTGATTTTGGATTTTTTTTTTTTTTTTTTTCTAAAATCAGACTTGACACCAGAGAGGCTGAATACCGCACTGAGTCAATGCGGTCTTAGCCTCTCTGATCTCAACACTCTGTCTGATTTTGGATTTTTTTTTTTTTTTTTTCCCAAAATCAGACTTGACACCAGAGAGGCTGAATACCGCACTGAGTCAATGCGGTCTTAGCCTCTCTGGTGTCAACACTCTCTCTGATTTTGGATTTTTTTTTTTTTTTTTCCAAAATCAGACTTGACACCAGAGAGGCTGAATACCGCACTGAGTCAATGCGGTCTTAGCCTCTCTGGTCTCAACACTCTGTCTGATTTTGGATTTTGGATTTTTTTTTTTTCAAAATCAGACTTGACACCAGAGAGGCTGAATACCGCACTGAGTCAATGCGGTCTTAGCCTCTCTGGTGTCAACACTCTGTCTGATTTTTTTTTTTTTTTTTTTTTTTCCAAAATCAGACTTGACACCAGAGAGGCTGAATACCGCACTGAGTCAATGCGGTCTTAGCCTCTCTGGTGTCAACACTCTGTCTGATTTTGGATTTTTTTTTTTTTTTTTCCAAAATCAGACTTGATACCAGAGAGGCTGAATACCGCACTGAGTCAATGCGGTCTTAGCCTCTCTGGTCTCAACACTCTGTCTGATTTTTGATTTTTTTTTTTTTTTTTCCAAAATCAGACTTGACACCAGAGAGGCTGAATACCGCACTGAGTCAATGCGGTCTTAGCCTCTCTGGTGTCAACACTCTGTCTGATTTTTGATTTTTTTTTTTTTTTCCAAAATCAGACTTGACACCAGAGAGGCTGAATACCGCACTGAGTCAATGCGGTCTTAGCCTCTCTGGTCTCAACACTCTGTCTGATTTTGGATTTTTTTTTTTTTTTTTCCAAAATCAGACTTGACACCAGAGAGGCTGAGTACCGCACTGAGTCAATGCGGTCTTAGCCTCTCTGGTGTCAACACTCTGTCTGATTTTGGATTTTTTTTTTTTTTTTTCCAAAATCAGACTTGACACCAGAGAGGCTGAATACCGCACTGAGTCAATGCGGTCTTAGCCTCTCTGGTCTCAACACTCTGTCTGATTTGGGATTTTTTTTTTTTTTTTTTCCAAAATCAGACGACACCAGAGAGGCTGAATACCGCACTGAGTTAATGCGGTCTTAGCCTCTCTGGTCTCAACACTCTGTCTGATTTTGGATTTTTTTTTTTTTTTTTTTCCAAAATCAGACTTGACACCAGAGAGGCTGAATACCGCACTGCGTCAATGCGGTCTTAGCCTCTCTGGTGTCAACACTCTGTCTGATTTTGGATTTTTTTTTTTTTTTTTTCCAAAATCAGACTTGACACCAGAGAGGCTGAATACCGCACTGAGTCAATGCGGTCTTAGCCTCTCTGGTGTCAACACTCTGTCTGATTTTAGATTTTTTTTTTTTTTTTTCCAAAATCAGACTTGACACCAGAGAGGCTGAATACCGCACTGAGTCAATTAGCCTCTCTGGTCTCAACACTCTGTCTGATTTTGGGTTTTTTTTTTTTTTTTTCAAAATCAGACTTGACACCAGAGAGGCTGAATACCGCACTGAGTCAATGCGGTCTTAGCCTCTCTGGTGTCAACACTCTGTCTGATTTTGGATTTTTTTTTTTTTTTTTCCAAAATCAGACTTGACACCAGAGAGGCTGAATACTGCACTGAGTCAATGCGGTCTTAGCCTCTCTGGTCTCAACACTCTGTCTGATTTTGGATTTTTTTTTTTTTTTCCAAAATCAGACTTGACACCAGAGAGGCTGAATACCGCACTGAGTCAATGCGGTCTTAGCCTCTCTGGTGTCAACACTCTGTCTGATTTTGGATTTTTTTTTTTTTTTTCCAAAATCAGACTTGACACCAGAGAGGCTGAATACCGCAATGAGTCAATGCGGTCTTAGCCTCTCTGGTCTCAACACTCTGTCTGATTTTGGATTTTTTTTTTTTTTTTTTTTCAAAATCAGACTTGACACCAGAGAGGCTGAATACTGCACTGAGTCAATGCGGTCTTAGCCTCTCTGGTGTCAACACTCTGTCTGATTTTGGATTTTTTTTTTTTTTCTTCCAAAATCACACTTGACACCAGAGAGGCTGAATACAGCACTGAGTCAATGCGGTCTTAGCCTCTCTGGTCTCAACACTCTGTCTGATTTTGGATTTTTTTTTTTTTTTTCCAAAATCAGACTTGACACCAGAGAGGCTGAATACCGCACTGAGTCAATGCGGTCTTAGCCTCTCTGGTCTCAACACTCTGTCTGATTTTGGATTTTTTTTTTTTTTTTTTCCAAAATCAGACTTGACACCAGAGAGGCTGAATACCGCACTGAGTCAATGCGGTCTTAGCCTCTCTGGTGTCAACACTCTGTCTGATTTTAGATTTTTTTTTTTTTTTTCCAAAATCAGACGACACCAGAGAGGCTGAATACCGCACTGAGTCAATTAGCCTCTCTGGTCTCAACACTCTGTCTGATTTTGGATTTTTTTTTTTTTTTTCCAAAATCAGACTTGACACCAGAGAGGCTGAATACCGCACTGAGTCAATGCGGTCTTAGCCTCTCTGGTGTCAACACTCTGTCTGATTTTGGATTTTTTTTTTTTTTTCCAAAATCAGACTTGACACCAGAGAGGCTGAATACCGCACTGAGTCAATGCGGTCTTAGCCTCTCTGGTCTCAACACTCTGTCTGATTTTGGATTTTTTTTTTTTTTTTCTAAAATCAGACTTGACACCAGAGAGGCTGAATACCGCACTGAGTCAATGCGGTCTTAGCCTCTCTGGTGTCAACACTCTGTCTGATTTTGGATTTTTTTTTTTTTTTTTCCAAAATCAGACTTGACACCAGAGAGGCTGAATACCGCACTGAGTCAATGCGGTCTTAGCCTCTCTGGTCTCAACACTCTGTCTGATTTTGGATTTTTTTTTTTTTTTTTTTCCAAAATCAGACTTGACACCAGAGAGGCTGAATACCGCACTGAGTCAATGCGGTCTTAGCCTCTCTGGTGTCAACACTCTCTCTGATTTTGGATTTTTTTTTTTTTTTTTCCAAAATCAGACTTGACACCAGAGAGGCTGAATACCGCACTGAGTCAATGCGGTCTTAGCCTCTCTGGTCTCAACACTCTGTCTGATTTTGGATTTTGGATTTTTTTTTTCTCCAAAATCAGACTTGACACCAGAGAGGCTGAATACCGCACTGAGTCAATGCGGTCTTAGCCTCTCTGGTGTCAACACTCTGTCTGATTTTTTTTTTTTTTTTTTTTTTTTTTTAAATCAGACTTGACACCAGAGAGGCTGAATACCGCACTGAGTCAATGCGGTCTTAGCCTCTCTGGTGTCAACACTCTGTCTGATTTTGGATTTTTTTTTTTTTTTTTCCAAAATCAGACTTGATACCAGAGAGGCTGAATACCGCACTGAGTCAATGCGGTCTTAGCCTCTCTGGTCTCAACACTCTGTCTGATTTTGGATTTTTTTTTTTTTTTTCCAAAATCAGACTTGACACCAGAGAGGCTGAGTACCGCACTGAGTCAATGCGGTCTTAGCCTCTCTGGTGTCAACACTCTGTCTGATTTTGGATTTTTTTTTTTTTTTTTTCCAAAATCAGACTTGACACCAGAGAGGCTGAATACCGCACTGAGTCAATGCGGTCTTAGCCTCTCTGGTCTCAACACTCTGTCTGATTTGGGATTTTTTTTTTTTTTTTTTCCAAAATCAGACTTGACACCAGAGAGGCTGAATACCGCACTGAGTCAATGCGGTCTTAGCCTCTCTGGTGTCAACACTCTGTCTGATTTTGGATTTTTTTTTTTTTTTTTTCCAAAATCAGACTTGACACCAGAGAGGCTGAATACCGCACTGAGTTAATGCGGTCTTAGCCTCTCTGGTCTCAACACTCTCTCTGATTTTGGATTTTTTTTTTTTTTTTTTTTCCAAAATCAGACTTGACACCAGAGAGGCTGAATACCGCACTGAGTCAATGCGGTCTTAGCCTCTCTGGTCTCAACACTCTGTCTGATTTTGGATTTTTTTTTTTTTTTTTTTCCAAAATCAGACTTGACACCAGAGAGGCTAAATACCGCACTGAGTCAATGCGGTCTTAGCCTCTCTGGTGTCAACACTCTGTCTGATTTTGGATTTTTTTTTTTTTTTTTCCAAAATCAGACTTGACACCAGAGAGGCTGAATACCGCACTGAGTTAATGCGGTCTTAGCCTCTCTGGTCTCAACACTCTGTCTGATTTTGGATTTTTTTTTTTTTTTTTTTCCAAAATCAGACTTGACACCAGAGAGGCTGAATACCGCACTGAGTCAATGCGGTCTTAGCCTCTCTGGTGTCAACACTCTGTCTGATTTTGGATTTTTTTTTTTTTTTTCCAAAATCAGACTTGACACCAGAGAGGCTGAATACAGCACTGAGTCAATTAGCCTCTCTGGTCTCAACACTCTGTCTGATTTTGGATTTTTTTTTTTTTTTTCCAAAATCAGACTTGACACCAGAGAGGCTGAATACCGCACTGAGTCAATGCGGTCTTAGCCTCTCTGGTGTCAACACTCTGTCTGATTTTGGATTTTTTTTTTTTTTTTTCCAAAATCAGACTTGACACCAGAGAGGCTGAATACCGCACTGAGTCAATGCGGTCTTAGCCTCTCTGGTGTCAACACTCTGTCTGATTTTGGATTTTTTTTTTTTTTTTTCCAAAATCAGACTTGACACCAGAGAGGCTGAATACCGCACTGAGTCAATGCGGTCTTAGCCTCTCTGGTCTCAACACTCTGTCTGATTTTGGATTTTTTTTTTTTTTTTCCAAAATCAGACTTGACACCAGAGAGGCTGAATACCGCACTGAGTCAATGCGGTCTTAGCCTCTCTGGTGTCAACACTCTCTCTGATTTTGGATTTTTTTTTTTTTTTTTTCCAAAATCAGACTTGACACCAGAGAGGCTGAATACCGCACTGAGTTAATGCGGTCTTAGCCTCTCTGGTCTCAACACTCTGTCTGATTTTGGATTTTTTTTTTTTTTTTTTTTCCAAAATCAGACTTGACACCAGAGAGGCTGAATACCGCACTGAGTCAATGCGGTCTTAGCCTCTCTGGTCTCAACACTCTGTCTGATTTTGGATTTTTTTTTTTTTTTTTTTCCAAAATCAGACTTGACACCAGAGAGGCTGAATACCGCACTGAGTCAATGCGGTCTTAGCCTCTCTGGTGTCAACACTCTGTCTGATTTTGGATTTTTTTTTTTTTTTTTCCAAAATCAGACTTGACACCAGAGAGGCTGAATACCGCACTGAGTTAATGCGGTCTTAGCCTCTCTGGTCTCAACACTCTGTCTGATTTAGGATTTTTTTTTTTTTTTTTTTCCAAAATCAGACTTGACACCAGAGAGGCTGAATACCGCACTGAGTCAATGCGGTCTTAGCCTCTCTGGTGTCAACACTCTGTCTGATTTTGGATTTTTTTTTTTTTTTTTTCCAAAATCAGACTTGACACCAGAGAGGCTGAATACCGCACTGAGTCAATGCGGTCTTAGCCTCTCTGGTGTCAACACTCTGTCTGATTTTGGATTTTTTTTTTTTTTTTTCCAAAATCAGACTTGACACCAGAGAGGCTGAATACAGCACTGAGTCAATTAGCCTCTCTGGTCTCAACACTCTGTCTGATTTTGGATTTTTTTTTTTTTTTTTCCAAAATCAGACTTGACACCAGAGAGGCTGAATACCGCACTGAGTCAATGCGGTCTTAGCCTCTCTGGTCTCAACACTCTGTCTGATTTTGGATTTTTTTTTTTTTTTTTTTCCAAAATCAGACTTGACACCAGAGAGGCTGAATACCGCACTGAGTCAATGCGGTCTTAGCCTCTCTGGTGTCAACACTCTGTCTGATTTTGGATTTTTTTTTTTTTTTTTCCAAAATCAGACTTGACACCAGAGAGGCTGAATACCGCACTGAGTTAATGCGGTCTTAGCCTCTCTGGTCTCAACACTCTGTCTGATTTAGGATTTTTTTTTTTTTTTTTTTCCAAAATCAGACTTGACACCAGAGAGGCTGAATACCGCACTGAGTCAATGCGGTCTTAGCCTCTCTGGTGTCAACACTCTGTCTGATTTTGGATTTTTTTTTTTTTTTTTCCAAAATCAGACTTGACACCAGAGAGGCTGAATACCGCACTGAGTCAATGCGGTCTTAGCCTCTCTGGTGTCAACACTCTGTCTGATTTTGGATTTTTTTTTTTTTTTTTTCCAAAATCAGACTTGACACCAGAGAGGCTGAATACAGCACTGAGTCAATTAGCCTCTCTGGTCTCAACACTCTGTCTGATTTTGGATTTTTTTTTTTTTTTCCAAAATCAGACTTGACACCAGAGAGGCTGAATACCGCACTGAGTCAATGCGGTCTTAGCCTCTCTGGTGTCAACACTCTGTCTGATTTTGGATTTTTTTTTTTTTTTTTTCCAAAATCAGACTTGACACCAGAGAGGCTGAATACCGCACTGAGTCAATGCGGTCTTAGCCTCTCTGGTGTCAACACTCTGTCTGATTTTGGATTTTTTTTTTTTTTTTTCCAAAATCAGACTTGACACCAGAGAGGCTGAATACCGCACTGAGTCAATGCGGTCTTAGCCTCTCTGGTCTCAACACTCTGTCTGATTTTGGATTTTTTTTTTTTTTTTTTCCAAAATCAGACTTGACACCAGAGAGGCTGAATACCGCACTGAGTCAATGCGGTCTTAGCCTCTCTGGTGTCAACACTCTGTCTGATTTTGGATTTTTTTTTTTTTTTTCCAAAATCAGACTTGACACCAGAGAGGCTGAATACCGCACTGAGTCAATGCGGTCTTAGCCTCTCTGGTCTCAACACTCTGTCTGATTTTGGATTTTTTTTTTTTTTTTTTCCAAAATCAGACTTGACACCAGAGAGGCTGAATACCGCACTGAGTCAATGCGGTCTTAGCCTCTCTGGTGTCAACACTCTGTCTGATTTTGGATTTTTTTTTTTTTTTTCCAAAATCAGACTTGACACCAGAGAGGCTGAATACCGCACTGAGTCAATGCGGTCTTAGCCTCTCTGGTCTCAACACTCTGTCTGATTTTTGATTTTTTTTTTTTTCTAAAATCAGACTTGACACCAGAGAGGCTGAATACCGCACTGAGTCAATGGGGTCTTAGCCTCTCTGGTCTCAACACTCTGTCTGATTTTGGATTTTTTTTTTTTTTTTTTCCAAAATCAGACTTGACACCAGAGAGGCTGAATACCGCACTGAGTCAATGCGGTCTTAGCCTCTCTGGTGTCAACACTCTGTCTGATTTTGGATTTTTTTTTTTTTTTTTTCCAAAATCAGACTTGACACCAGAGAGGCTGAATACCGCACTGAGTCAATGCGGTCTTAGCCTCTCTGGTGTCAACACTCTGTCTGATTTTGGATTTTTTTTTTTTTTTTTCCAAAATCAGACTTGACACCAGAGAGGCTGAATACCGCACTGAGTTAATGCGGTCTTAGCCTCTCTGGTCTCAACACTCTGTCTGATTTTGGATTTTTTTTTTTTTTTTTTTCCAAAATCAGACTTGACACCAGAGAGGCTGAATACCGCACTGAGTCAATGCGGTCTTAGCCTCTCTGGTCTCAACACTCTGTCTGATTTTGGATTTTTTTTTTTTTTTTTTCCAAAATCAGACTTGACACCAGAGAGGCTGAATACCGCACTGAGTCAATGCGGTCTTAGCCTCTCTGGTGTCAACACTCTGTCTGATTTTGGATTTTTTTTTTTTTTTTCCAAAATCAGACTTGACACCAGAGAGGCTGAATACAGCACTGAGTCAATTAGCCTCTCTGGTCTCAACACTCTGTCTGATTTTGGATTTTTTTTTTTTTTTTCCAAAATCAGACTTGACACCAGAGAGGCTGAATACCGCACTGAGTCAATGCGGTCTTAGCCTCTCTGGTGTCAACACTCTGTCTGATTTTGGATTTTTTTTTTTTTTTTTCCAAAATCAGACTTGACACCAGAGAGGCTGAATACCGCACTGAGTCAATGCGGTCTTAGCCTCTCTGGTGTCAACACTCTGTCTGATTTTGGATTTTTTTTTTTTTTTTTCCAAAATCAGACTTGACACCAGAGAGGCTGAATACCGCACTGAGTCAATGCGGTCTTAGCCTCTCTGGTCTCAACACTCTGTCTGATTTTGGATTTTTTTTTTTTTTTTCCAAAATCAGACTTGTACGGAGCCCCTAAAGTTCTGAAAGGTAATATTTATTTTGAGGATGTTAAAGTCGATTTACAAAAAAAAAAAAAAAAAAAAAAAAAAAAAAAAAGCCCCTAAAGTTCTGAAAAAAAAAAAAAAAAAAAAAAAAGCCCCTAAAGTTCTGGGGAAAAAAAAAAAAAAAAATATATATATATTAAAAAAAAAAAAAAAAAAAAATTATAAAAAAAAAAAAAAAAAAAAAACATTTTTTATATATATATATAAAAAAAAAAAAAAAAAAAAAAAAACTAAATCGTGCGCACGATTTAAGTAAAACGTGCGCACGTTTTAGGTACAACGTGCGCATGCATGCATGCACGCACACACACACACACAGCAAGGCACGGCACACATCCAGAGATGCAAGCACATGTCCTGGTCTGAACAACAGGTAATACAAAATGCAATAAACCGTAGCTTAGGCCTACTTATGCAGATAACTTTGAAAACTATAAGATTCATAAAACGTTAGGGTTACATGGTTAATAACTCTGCTTGCTTATGTTTAGCTATAACGTTCATTCTTCATGCCAAAGAAGCCAGCTATCTCCCGTCCCAGGCAGCTAGCAGCTAGCCTCGAGCTGCCCCTGGTCGTCAGCTACATACAACACACAGCACACGTCCAGAGATGTTTCCTGTCCTGAACTGGTCTGAACAACAGGTAATAATACTCATAAAACGTTGAGGGTTACACGTTAATAACTCTGCTTATGACGGTGTTTAGCTACTAACGGGTTAGATCAACAACATGCCAAAGACTAGCCAGCTAGTCACGGGCTGCTCCTAGGCTCGCTTGCCAGAATATCTCCCTGCTTCTGCACCGGGAGATATCATGTAGTTAATACTGTGTTGTTTGTGCACTTCTATGTTTGTGCATCTGGCTAGATAGAGGATCGCTGCTATGGAAGATAGTTTGAGAAACTTCTTGATGGATCGGGGTGTCGGTGAAGAGATAATCGAGAAGCTAGCCACTGAAAATGTAAGTAGCAACACTGTTTACTACCACCTGGCTGTCGCTAACGTTACAGCTTGAATGTGTAACCCCCTAGCCAATGTCCTAACGTTAAAATGGCCAGGTAATATTGACTCATCGGGCGGTGGTGGCAGCACGGCTTCGACGTTATGTCAAGTGGAACACCACGCTGAGTGTTGAAAAAGGCTTTAGCCTAAAGTTAAGGAAAGCTAGCGATAGCTTGTTAGCCGTTAGCTTGCTAAGATGTTGACAACTGTAGCAATGGTCGCTAACGTAAATATTCAGTTACCAGCGATGAGGACACTCTTAAGTACATGTTCAATGCATTTATTGAAGAGAAGCTCTCACAAAGAAATAGCATTCATTTGATTGTAACGTTAGTTGAAGACAGCCTTGTGGATCGGAGGCGATATTTTTCCCCAATGATGGCGAAGGCATGACTCGCCCCTCTCTGCCTCTGACTGCACTCGGCTGCTCTCTCCTGCTTCCCAGGCGAGGCAGAAATCATCTCAGACGAGCCTAATATTTCATTCAATGTCACGATGCAGCAAAAAAGGGGGGAAAGTAGGCTACTTCCAAGCATGATTATTAGTGGTGTGTTTGCTGGACAGCTAACATTCATAGGCTACTTTATTAAAAATGACTATGCAGTTGCTGAGGCTATAAGGGTCTAAGCATTTTGTTCATAACGTTAGCAGCAGGTGCAAAACAATCATTAAATCAACAAGCATGGCAGCTGGCAGCATATTGAATGTTACAATTGCAACCCGTATAGTAACTGAGTTTTTTAGGCCTACTTAGCCTTTGCACAGACATAAATGTGTATTTTTTCTTCTAAATGTCATCGCCTTGTTTCTTCTGATTTATATTTCAGTTCAAATACATGTCACTGTGTTACAATGAGCTGAATTGAAGTTCACTGTAATGCATTGACCCTGTTTTTATATCACCCTTGATCAATTCTCATGAGTCTTTTATCTTTTCTTTTTTTTAGATTTCTCTATAGGCTACATACGTACACTGACACAGTGGCATCTTTCATGCAGGCTAGCAAGCAAAACTGCTGTCTGTCTGATCCACTGAGTCTGACCACAGACTGTAGAAAGAGATGCAGGATAGCCAAGCGAATGTGATTGGATGAACGTTTGACGCTAGGCCAATCAGAGGGAGAGAGGGGCGGGTCATGCCTTCGCATAGCCTTCGCCATCATGGGGAAAAAATATTGCGAGGCATCATCTATGCATTTGTTCATAAGTGAGCAGCAGGTGCAAAACAATCATTAAATCAACAAGCATGAGATAGCAGCATATAGAATCAAAAGGCTATGTGTGAGATCTTACTTTATTATATTAAACGTTACAATCGTAAACCGTATAACCGAGGTATAGCCTTATATCTCAGTCAGACCACTGAGTCTGACCACAGACTGTAGAAAGAGATGCAGGATAGCCAGATTCTTCCCCAGTAACACACACGCACACCTTGCAGAAGATGTGATATTTTATGCAAATAGTGAATCGGTCATTAAGAAAATCAGGTCTAAAGTCAGGTGTTCCCCAGATAAATCTGGTAATTTCCACCACTGGATACAAGACTTAATGCTTAGGTCACTTTCACATAAAAGCTGTTTGGTCCGCTTTTAACGCACCAGAGTTTGTTTCCTCGGATAGTCTGCTTCGTTTGCGGTGGTGTGAAAGCGCAAACGAACTGTGGTGCGGAACAAACAAGTGATCTCTGGTCCGCTTGAAAACGTAGGTCTCGGTTCGTTTCCAAGTGAACCCTGGCGCGGTTCGTTTGTGGTGTGAAAGCAACCCGGACTAAACACAAGAGCAAATAATAGGAAGCGTCAGTGCAACATGAGTAGAAGGCGGTAGAAGAAAGCAAAACAAACACTGCGGCGCGCACATGTGTACAGTACATGTGTGCGCGCCGCGCTGCATAACAACAACAACAACACATTGTAGTCTCAACAGAGGGCTCGCCTTCTCCTTCGGTACTGCCTCGCTCGTCTCATTTGAATAATGAAATTTGCTGCTGCTCATATTGGGCACATTCTTGTGCAATATTTATTTGATAGTCACACCAAAGTCAATCTGGGAACCCAGAGTATAGACTCTGGGACAGCCCTACCTTTTTTCCCAGCTTCCTGTACAGCGCGCCTTTCCTGCCATTGTCACTTCCTTTTCCACGTCCGTGCTCCACTGTAATAGCAACTTGCGCCGTGACTTTCCAGTAATTTTCCACTGTTGTTGTAAGACGAGTTGACGTCTTCTATGCAGTGTATTTATGCGTTAACGTTATTAGCGAATAGCCAAAACGGATGCGGAAAAGGAAGTGACGGTGGCAGGAGAGGCGTGCTGTACAGGAAGCTGGGAAAAAAGGGAGGGCTGTCCCAGAGTCTATTTTTTCAAATAAAAATAGACTCTGGGTTCCCAGATTGCACCAAAGTAAAACCAGAAATCCCAAGATCACAGGTGGTGTTGCTCCATGGTGTGTGTTTTGCGGATTCACTTGTGTTGTTCAGTCAGCCCTCAGCCAGGCAAGAAGCCTGCTGGAGAGGAGAGATTTCCCTTCTCTATTCTGTCCAATAGACGAGTGACTGTTTCGACCACATGACATTGTTCAGAAATGTTTGGTGCGCTTGGCAAATTGTATGTGTGAAAGCGAACCAGACCAAATTAAAAATGAGTCCACCAGCTTATATGTGAAAGCGACCTCAGACTTTTTTGAAAACCTACATCACGCTCAATGCAAAATCTCCTCGCTCCCCTCACATATTCTGGTTTGAATACTGTACACTTTCAACTGAATTGTCATTTAATATTTTCTCCCCTTTTTATTTGTTTTCTCTTTGTAGATTGACACATCTGTGATCCCATTAATGTCAGACAATGACTTGGCAAAATACATTCCAAAATCTGGGGACAGAATAGCCACAGTGGCCTTCTGCAGGCGACCCAGCGCGTCCAGTAGTTCAAGAAGAGAGCAGATAGTCTCACAACTGAAACGGAGATTAACAACAGATGAAAAGAGACCTGCCAAAAAATCACGCTTTTCTTCGGTTGGGAACACATTTGCACAGAAGACGGAAAGACGTATTGAAGTTGGATGGATGATGTTTGACATGAAAGAACAGCGCTACAAGCAAATCAAGGCAATAAAGGGTGGAGGGACAAGACACTTGACTATTGATGTAAACAAAACTGTGGAGGATTTGAAAGTCGTTGCAGAAGATCTGTTTTTCCCCAATGGACTCTCAAAAAAGAAAAAGCTTTCAGATTATTCGACAGAAATGCAATCGTCTCAGATTCAATTAGACAATTCTAGCACTGTGGGTGAACTTTACAGTCAAAGCAAGGTTAAAACCCTAAGACTATATCTTTGCACCAAATTAAGGATTGATGAGCTGTCATCCGATGAAGAAGGAGGGACTCAGTCCAACAACCTCAGAATCTCAACCCCAGTTGTAGATCTAACAAGTGGTCCGGATATTTCAGCTGAGAATGTGATGCACAACATGGCCGAAGAACAGATTGCGTTGGTTAACCTAGAATTTATCACTCAACCTACTACAGATGACGGTGCCTCATTAGATGCCACACTATCCTGGGATGGTCAGCCTACTCCGGCTCTGGATGGACTTTCCCCAGTATCTTTCCCCACCTTGCACATGCTTGATCTTGATGGATTTGAAGTGGTTTCCTTTTCCTTACCACAGCCTTTGATTGGACAGTCTGTTAGTGGGCCTGGACCATCTCTCGTCACACAGCCTTTGATTGGACAGTCTGTTAGTGGGCCTGGACCATCTCTCGTCACACAGCCTTTGATTGGACAGTCTGTTAGTGGGCCTGGACCATCTCTCGTCACACAGCCTTTGATTGGACAGTCTGCTAGTGGGCCTGGACCATCTCTCGTCACACAGCCTTTGATTGGACAGTCTGCTAGTGGGCCTGGACCATCTCTCGTCACACAGCCTTTGATTGGACAGTCTGCTAGTGGGCCTGGACCATCTCTCGTCACACAGCCTTTGATTGGACAGTCTGCTAGTGGGCCTGGACCATCTCTCGTCACACAGCCTTTGATTGGACAGTCTGTTAGTGGGCCTGGACCATCTCTAGTCACACACGATCGTGATTGGTACATG
This sequence comes from Poromitra crassiceps, assembly GCF_964638095.1. Taxonomy (NCBI): domain Eukaryota; kingdom Metazoa; phylum Chordata; class Actinopteri; order Beryciformes; family Melamphaidae; genus Poromitra; species Poromitra crassiceps. Next base: position 119,906 of record NW_028152071.1, read on the forward strand.
GAAACTGGATATCCACCACAGATAGCTACCAAGCTAAGACTTCACAGGGGACATGTCTTCAGAGAGTTAAATGCTGCCTTTAAGGATGGACTTGTAGCTGTCGATGACACTCTGTTAGAGATAGAGATGGTCCTCCCAAATGGTAAATCTGAGAAAGGGGAGGATAATGGTGGAGTGTTGCGTGACGCTTTGACTGAATACTGGAAAACCTTTGAGATGAAATGCACCACTGGAACCGTCCAGAAAGTACCAATGACCAGACATGATATGAAGGATGAATGGGAGAATGTCGCTAAAGTTATGGTTCTTGGGTATAACCAGGTCAATTACTTTCCCATATCAATAGCCAAGCCCTTCCTCTCCTACTGTCTCCGGCTACCAATCACGGAAGATGACGTCTTTTCAGCATTTTTGGATACTCTTCCAAAAGAAGAAAAGAACATTGCCAATCAGGCAATGAAGGACTTCGAATCCATTTCTGAAACAGACGAATGGTTGGACTTCATCGATGCTCATGAAATTAAAGTTCTGATCAGCAACGAGAATGTGAGGAAAACATTGCTGGAGGTTGCTCATAAAGAAGTTGTGCAAGATGCTGCATATATTGCAGACTGCTGGAGCAGTGTGTTGAAAGGGCTGAAACTGCCACCAGGGGGACTTGATGAACTGATGTCCAGCCGCATTCCTACAAGTAGGAAAGTTATAGCCATCCTTCAACATGATACATCCCTCACCAAGAGACAACAGGAGATTCTGGGTTTCCTCAAGAAGTTCATCAGGAGCTGTAGTGATGGTGTGCTTAAGGATTTTCTCAGATTTTGTACAGGTAATCATTTAGTTTTAATAATGTGCAGTTTCTTGATAGTTTCTCTTTTGATTAATGTTATTTCTTCCACAGAATCCATTGCTTTTGTTGAATTAATATATTATCACGATAAAATGATTTTATCTTGATTCATGGTGGTACTGCGACCGACCAGCACATGATCATCATTACTTAATGCATTCACTAATATATTATCACATTGACCTTTGTCTACAAAAGGTGCTGACCTACTCTTGGGCAAGACCATCCATGTCCGATTCTTTGAACCTGAGAGTGAGTACACAAGATGCCCCGTGGCCCACACTTGCGGATGTGTACTGGAGCTCCCAAACAACTACAAAGATTACCTGGATCTATCAGAGGAATTCACCCAGCTCTTCGCTGCAAATATGTGGGTGATGGACTTCATTTAAGAGTAAGTCGCATGTGCATGTAAAACTTTTTGTCTAAAGTGTGTCTATATATCTAAACTAGAAACTTAATACCCTATTCACCTTATGTAGCCACGCCCATTTGACCCGGTTGTGTGGTTGTCTCACGACTTCTGGCTAAAAAAAATCAAAATCTAAAGGTCTGCTGCTCCAATATCATCTAACTGAATTAAATAATAATTTAGCCAATTGTATGTAACATACCAAAGAAAAGCAAACGGCAATGTCTAAGAATGCAACGCCATGTAACTGGCTCGTTAATTCTCGCATTCAAGGGAATTACGTTAATGTCTGCGGGGCTTATAGACGTAAGTGGCTCGAGTGCTCGGAGGAGAGAAAACCATCTAAAGCTTTCTTTGTTGGAGTCCAGGTATGTTTTACAAGAAAGTCCTCGTCATTGTCGACGATGACGTTATCTGACCTGGCTAACAGTGGATACTCTGCTTGCTTGCTGTGTACCAAGCTCAAAGTACTAGGCTACGTTCTTTATTTTATCCCCTGCACTGTCCGCTACAAAAACAATTTTATTCTTCTTTTGGATTTCGCGCCGTGACCGCCGGAAGTGTTAACACAACCCGGAACAATTTGGCCCACCCCCGCGTATGAACATAAGGTGAATACTGAGAGAGAATTTGGGGAAGGTTTAAAGATATAAAAAATTTGATACTACCCAACCCTAATGTCTTCAACATGCAGTATGTAATTTTCTGTCACTAGGGCTCTCAAACTCAAAACAATAACACAAGATGACGTGTCATGGCATCGTGCAGTATTGTGGAATTATGCGAGCCATTTTATGAGATTAGGTTTCCCTCAGTCTTCATCGTTAAAGCCCCATTCAGTAACTTTTCCAACTGTGCCCTCTGCGTGCATTCGTATCGATAACGATATCGCCGTTCAAAGTCAACAAAACACAGCGCCAGAAAGCTCTATGTACATGTTGTGACATCGGGTACTCACCACGTGATGAAATAATAATCCATAGTTCCGTGAAACATAATTTTCGTAGCGAATCCGAATCGAGTTACTTCCTTGCTTTCAGGCAGACAGCACTTACGCTGTACAGCGCATGCGCACATCCTTTTCTTTTTTCCGATTGTATTGAAACGGGACGCTGACAGCAAACTGCTTAGTCCCAGTGCTGGCCAATGGAGGGCGGTGTGGGATAAATAAAGCCGAGAGTCTCCCTATTACCAGTCAATCTACCATGTCCTGTGACTAAATAGCTGTTTTTTTACAGTAAAAAATGTCAAAAATCTTACTGATTTGGGGCTTTAACAAGGTTTTTACCGGGAGCCGATACCCGCAGCGCAATTCCCAGTAAGATTAGACAACAGTGCCTTGGTTGCATCTTGGCTCTTGCTCGGTTTACTAGAAACCACAGCGCAGCAGCAGCAATGCTGTCTGTGTGGACACAGGCGGGCGAGCGGCAGCAGGTCAGCAAGGTAGCAATCACGCACAGATCAGAACGGACACATGCAGGCTGTGTGTCCGGGGCATAATAGTAGTTGGATCTGTGTTTTTTATATCTGTTTTCTGTCTCTTTCCTAGGTGGTTCGGTGACTGACTGCAACTTCAGGGACCTGCATTGAACCTGGAATGGAAGTGTTGTGTGCTGTTGCACCAGGTTTTTATTACTGTTATTTAGGGCTGGGCAATATGGACCAAATTTTGAATTATTTTTTTTGATAATAAACCATCAGTAATGTGGACATAATGACTTAGTGGGTAAAGGCAAATAATAGAACAGCTATGTAGAACAATCTGGTAAGTTCAGAAAATGACATTTTAACAGCCTTTATAAACGGAAAAGGACAACATATATACCATATTATCATACCCAACATCTAAGACCATATCTACTCCCATATCATAATCACAATATCCATATATTGCCCAGCCCTAGTGTTATTTTATTTCTTACACATTGATGTATTTACTCATGTTTTAAAGTAGCCTGGTAAACCAGCCGGTCACGTGAACTCACATTTCATTAGAATGAAATTAAATGTGAGCAAGGAACGCATTTGCAGAACACACTCCAGCTCCTCTTGATCAAGTGGCATGGCACAGTCCTCAGTGTCCCATAACTTTGGGGTAAAGTACATCACATTTGGTATTCCATATGGCACATTTGGGTTGGACACAGGTCGGATTCGGTGTGCGTTCCAGACATCTTTGATGCTATAGAGAGGCAAAGTGAACGGCACTTCCTGCTTCAGCACTGTACCAAAGATTTTCATCTGCTATAAATTTTAGGACCAGGACATGTGCTTGTAATGCATGTAATGCCATGTCATTCTGACACGTGGCTGCATGCCATGTCATTCTGACACGTGGCTGCATGCCATGTCATTCTTGACACAGTCATGTTCCTTTCTGGTGTTTTGACATAATTTTTGAGGGCAGGTAGCACTGTGGGGACTCCAAAATCTCTCCTCACACACAGCCAGTCTCCCCCAAATCTCTCCTCACACAGCCAGTCTCCCCCAAATCTCTCCTCACACAGCCAGTCTCCCCAAATCTCACCACACACAGCCAGTCTCTCCTAAATCTCTCCTCACACATCTCCCCCACACACAGCCAGTCTCCCCCAAATTTCTTCACACACAGCCAGTCTCTCCCAAATCTCTCCTCACACATCTCCCCCACACACAGCCAGTCTCCCCCAAATCTCTTCACACACAGCCAGTCTCTCACAAATCTCTTCACACACAGCCAGTCTCCCAAAATCTCACCACACACATCTCCCCCACACAGCCAGTCTCCCCAAATCTCTCCTCACACATCTCCCCCACACACAGCCAGTCTCCCCCAAATCTCACCACACACATCTCCCCCACATAGCCAGTCTCCCCCAAATCTCACCACACACAGCCAGTCTCTCCCAAATCTCACTTCACACATCTCCCCCACACACAGCCAGTCTCCCCCAAATCTCACCACACACATCTCCCCCACACAGCCAGTCTCCCCCAAATCTCACCACACACATCTCCCACACACAGCCAGTCTCCCCCAAATCTCACCACACACATCTCCCCCACACACAGCCAGTCTCTCCCAAATCTCACCACACACATCTCCCCCACACCCAGCCAGTCTCCCCCAAATCTCACCTCACAGAAATCTCCCCACACACAGATCTCGCCACACACCAGAAACACACAAGTCAGTTATAGAAGCGGCTGCACCACTTAAAAAGCTATACAAACTCTTTAAACCCCCAAAATAGCCAAAGACTGCCGTGCTTACCGTATTTAATTATGAAGTGAAAGTGTTCAAGAGGTGACCTTGTCCGTCTGCTACTATTTATATTGAGCATCAAAAAACAAAAAAGCCTCAATGCCATTAGAGCACTGACTGACTTACTGCCATAGACTACCATGGTGTTTTAGTCATATGTGATGATTTTCATGGCTTTCAAAGTGTTTAAGATTAGCTAGATTTTCTTTAGATGTGCTGGAATTCTATGGTAATGATGAATCGACATAAAATGGCTGCCAAAATATCTCAATGGAGAAAAGATGCAGAACAATTCTGTGATTGAAAATCATGGTCAGTACATCACATTACATTTAGATTTACATTTACACATCACACATCACACACAGCTATAGATAAAGTACAACTAAGAAGCCAGTTAGACATTTCACTGGCTCATATCTCACCTAAAGGAGAGGATCCAGTTCCCCAAAGACCACCTTCACTGTGTGTGTGTGTGTGTGTTTGTGTATAAGAATCATAAAACGTTAGGGTTACATGCTTAATAACTTTGCAGCGTTAATTCACATTCTAGGTAAATTGTGCGCACGTTTTAGGTCAATCGTGCGCCCTCGGGTCACTGCTGGTTTTGTAGGCATTCAGCCAAATTACTTTTCGAGAGAAGCCGTCGATACATCCATTAATGCACAGTGCACACACCAAAAGGTTTTAACTTGTCATATGAATCGATGTGCCAGAGGTAATTGGGTCCCTTTGAGAAGTACCGTCTCCTGTGAAGTCTCCGTTGCTGCCTGTGTGCTGATCCTTCAGGATCCAGTTCGGCTAATATCATTCTAACGTCTTCTTTTTTTGCTTTGAGGCCGTTTTCTCTGCATTTAGTAAACATCCATCTATACCCATGCATCTTCCCTGGACCCTGTAATTGTTCCTGGATGAAGTCAATTACATGACCTAAATCTGCGTAGTCTTTCTGTCGGCTGAGCCTGTTGTCCTTAATATGCGCAGCAAATGATTCCTGCTTATGACAATCCCATGTCTACGTGCAAGAGCAGCAAGAATTTCATTGTATGACATTCCGAGGTTGAAATAAATCTTGATTAGCCGAGTTCTCTCCATTATGGTGTGTGACTCTTCAGCTCCTCTTCCTCCCTCAGTGCAGTGGTCCTGGCCTCCTCTTCCTCTTGTAGAAACGGGTGAAGCTTTAAACTCCGGCCTGGACCTGCATGTGTTCTGCTGGTTCTTTGGAGTCTGAACTCATATTAAGGCGCATAACTCACATTTAATTAGAACTAAATGAAATGTGACTTCACGTCTGCTTTACCAGGCTAGTTTTAATGTGGATCTCCAATGATTTTCAACAGTACTGTATGTTACTATGGAAAGGATTTGACATTATTTTTCGAGTGCCCAATAACGTCTCAGGGCCATACTGTAGTAATGAGATATTGTAACGCTGAAAATCAATGGAGTTGCTCATCAACTGATACCTCAATTGAACCTGAACTGAAAGAGCTGTGTGGTGTTCCAGACAGGTTTTTAGGAGTTTTATATTTCATATAAAGTTTTTCTTTCATCAAATGTTTTTGGTGGACCGTTGTCATGTGTTTAACCCATGTTGGGAAATACTGTATAATTGTAGTTGAAGCTGCACTGTCTGCACCCTTTCTTTGTTTCAGTTTTATCCACTTTTTTTTGAATGCCCCGTTGTAAAATAATATACTGTATAATTGTAGGTGAAGCTGCACTGTGCACTTTTCTTTGTTTCAGTTTTATCCACCTTTTTTTTGAATGCCCCGTTGTAAAATAATATACTGTATATTTGTAGTTGAAGCTGCACTGTGCACTTTTCTTTGTTTCAGTTTTATCCACCTTTTTTTTGAATGCCCCGTTGTAAAATAATTATGGGTGCAAGGTCCGGTTCAGAACGTGACTGATTGTTGCAGCTTGCGCATTTCCTCTTAAAACTCCTACGCTGGGGGGAAAAAGTTGTTTGTCACAATAAATACACTTGTTTGACGACTTATTTGTGGGAATGGAATCATTTTATCTATCACATCCACTATTTCTGTTGCTCTTTGAACAATTCTGTTCCAGTCAAATCATTTTCAAAGCACATACATGTGGACAAAGTTTTGTTTTTGTTTTATAATTTTATTCACATTTTGTCAAAATAGAAAAATGCTCTACATCAGTCAGCCTTGAATAAAATGTTGGGAATTTATATTATACTGTGTCAAGCAATCATTTAAACGCAATTCTGTTACAGGTGTAGCCTAAGTTTGTGCATTATTTATGCAAAGGTTAAACAAGCTGCAGTGTGTGAAAGCAACTTTTATTTCATATTTGTATGTTGGAGAAACATTGTTTTGTGCAGATAAAGCATTTTCAAATTGACCCTCTAGACTGTTCTTGATACAGTTATAATACACACATAATTGTTAGTTTTCATATACAGTAATTCACAACATACAGAAATGGGAGGTAACTAAGTACAACTACTGTACAAATACGTTGTTATTGTACTTAAGTAGGATTTTCAGGGATTTTTATTATATTTTTCTGACAACTTCACTTTTACTCCCTACAATTTTGTTTAAAACACTTTAAATTCCATGCATTTCTACTTATTCAAGGCAAAGGTGCAGCGGGTCTACTCTGAGTCCCTCATGGATGACTGAGCTTCTCACCTTATCACTAAAGGAGATGCCATCTCAATTGTTTTGATGTGATTTTTGATAACCATCAGTAATGTGGACATAATGACTAACCATTTTCTCTACTGCCCTGTCAGTTCTAGTAAAACTCTTTCTAGCCTACATAACATCTACATGGTCTTTAACACTAAAGTTAAACAGACTTCGGTACATTATGAAAGAGCACCATTTCATACCTAGTCTAAATATCAATATATGCATGAGCGATATTAGCTGCAACATAAACATGTTTTATTGACTTGGTGGATGAATGCCTTCAGAAGCATGCCATATCCATGTATTGCATCCAAATATGAAGAAATATACTGATCTTTGAGGGAATCACAGTATTTCTAATCAATCATTGTTCCCATGTCTAGAATGCTGACCAATGAAATTCTCTATAAAGAGAAATTAGGTTTGACCATAGGTTTGACAGGATCATTTATGGGGAGGGTATATATTGTTCCGCTCTGATTCGCTAAACCAGTGGTTCTCAAACCTTTTCATGTCAAGGACCCTTAACTGACGCAAATTAGACCACGGACCCCCACTTGATAGGATTTTGTCCCAGGGACCTCCATCCAACGAGACTTTTGCTTTTAGATGTTTTATTACAGAAAGTGTATGAAACCCATGACCAAAACAGTCGTACATTCTGTCATTGTGTTAGTTATTACTTGAAAATAAAATAAATGATCCCCCTTTATGCTGGAGACACCATGCAATCCCCTCAAGGACCCCTGGGGGTCCCCAGACACCACTTTGAGAACCACTGCCCTAAACAATACATTTCAGATTATAAGAAGAGTCAATATTTACAGTGCACAGCCACTTGGATAAATAGCCTACACAATATCAGAATCATAATCACTTTTATTGCCACAATATGCAAGATTACATACAAGGAATTTGTCTTAGTATTGTCTTAGTATAGAATATAGAATAAATGTATTTTAAATTATAATCCTGCTAGGATCTTGCACGCTTGATTCCTAGGCTCGCCCGCTGTGCGGCCTCGCCCGTCCTGCAGCTCGCCGAACTGGCCCTGCAGCTCGCATTCGTAGCTCAATGAGACCAGCATCACTGATTATGTCAGATTTATGACATCACTGATGATGTCACAGTGGGATTTATGACATTAAGGATGATGTCACAGTGGGATTTATCACTGATGATGTCACAGTGGGATTTATGACATCACTGATGATCTCAGAGTGGGATTTATGACATCACTGATGATGTCACAGTGGGATTTATGACATCACAGTGGGACAGAGCAACAGACAGAGCCCTAGCTCCCATTTATATACTGATGATGATGATGATGAAGTTACACCCCAACCTGTTTGCTACTGATGACATGAGTGAGAAAAGTAGCCTATATCAGGCGAAAAAATATCTAGTCATCACTTAGTTCCATGTTGATAGCATTCCTGAGTGATAAATACAGATCAATAGCTTCCAGAGGGCTTTTACTGGGGAACTGTAAGCCCAGTTCCTCCACAAGTATCATACAAAGATCAAATACATCTTCATCGCAAGGAACGCAACTGCGGAACACACATTGTCCTTTGGACATATCCAGCTCCTCTTGATCAAGTGGCATGGCACAGTCCTCAGTGTCCCATAACTCTGGGGTGAAGTACATCACATTTGGTATTCCATACGGCACATTTGGGTTGGACACAGGTCGGATTCGGTGGGCATTCCAAACATCCTTAATGCTATTCAGCTCTTCCTATTTAAAAAACAAAGTAAATTATAATAAGCAAAATGAAACAGACTGGATTAATCACCGAATAAGTTATGATCGTTTTAATTGCTTTATATAGGCTAGGCTACTTTTGCAATAAGTGTGACCACATTAACACCCAATCATAGCCTACCTGAATCATTCCCATTACGCACAGCTGAAGTATGGCCTTGTCCAGCAAACCTCCATCAAACCCTCCTTCGTCCCGTAGCTCCCCAAGAAGCTGGATCCAATATTCTATGCCTTCTTTCCGGAGGACGCCCCACCAACTCTCAATGCGTTGATTTGCTGTACTCACTCCAGCGAGGTAGCTTCGCTCTCCCGACAGATCGTCTCCATGGTTTGTACGTAAATGTATCTGCAGGTCTCGTACAAGGCCATTTTCTGTGCCACAGTCAGTACGCACACGCTTGGGACAGTTACTTAGTGTTTCTAAAGCTTCTACAAAATAGCCCCCAATAACCCTCGGGTCACTGCTGGTTTTGTAGGCATTCAGCCAAATTACTTTTCGAGAGAAGCCGTCGATACATCCATTAATGCACACACCAAAAGGTTTTAACTTGTCATATGAATCGATGTGCCAGAGGTAATTGGGTCCCTTTGAGAAGTACTGTCTCCTGTGAAGTCTCCGTTGCTGCCTGTGTGCTGATCCTTCAGGATCCAGTTCGGCTAATATCATTCTAACGTCTTCTTTTTTTGCTTTGAGGCCGTTTTCTCTGCATTTAGTAAACATCCATCTATACCCATGCATCTTCCCTGGACCCTGTAATTGTTCCTGGATGAAGTCAATTACATGACCTAAATCTGCATAGTCTTTCCGTCGGCTGAGCCTGTTGTCCTTCAATATGCGCAGCAAATGATTCCTGCTTATGACAATCCCATGTCTACGTGCAAGAGCAGCAAGAATTTCATTGTATGACATTCCCAGGTTGAAATAAATCTTGATTAGCCGAGTTCTCTCCATTATGGTGTGTGACTCTTCTGCTCCTCTTCCTCCCTCAGTGCAGTGGTCCTGGCCTCCTCTTCCTCTTGTAGAAACGGGTGAAGCTTTAAACTCTAGAAAAGATAAAAGACTCATGAGAATTGATCAAGGGTGATATAAAAACAGGGTCAATGCATTACAGTGAACTTCAATTCAGCTCATTGTAATACAGTGATATTTACTATGAAATAAATATTGCACAAGAATGTGCCCAATATGAGCAGCAGCAAATTTCATTATTCAGATGAGACGAGCGAGGCAGTACCGAAGGAGAAGGCGAGCCCTCTGTTGAGACTACAATGTGTTGTTGTTGTTGTTGTTGTTATGACAATGTACATCACGCAGCGCGGCGCGCACACATGTACTGTACACATGTGCGCGCCGTAGTGTTTGTTTTGCTTTCTTCTACCGCCTTCTACTCATATTTGCTCTTGTGTTTAGTCCGGGTTGCTTTCACACCACAAACGAACCGCGCCAGGGTTCACTTGGAAACGAACCGAGACCTACATTTTCAAGCGGACCAGAGATCACTTGTTTGTTCCGCACCACAGTTCGTTTGCACTTTCACACCACCGCAAACGAAGCAGACTATCCGAGGAAACAAACTCTGGTGCGTTTAAAGCGGACCAAACAGCTTTTATGTGAAAGCGACCTAAGCATTAAGTCTTGTATCCAGTGGTGGAAATTACCAGATTTATCTGGGGAACACCTGACTTTAGCCTTGATTTTCTTAATGACCGATTAACTATTTGCATAAAATATCACATCTTCTGCAAGGTGTGTGTGTGTGTGTGTGTGTGTGTGTGTGTGTTACTGGGGAAGAATCTGGCCATCCTGCATCTCTTTCTACAGTCTGTGGTCAGACTCAGTGGTCTGACTGAGATATAAGGCTATAACTCGGTTATACGGTTTACAATTGTAACGTTTAATATAATAAAGTAAGATCTCACACATAGCCTTTTGATTCTATATGCTGCTATCTCATGCTTGTTGATTTAATGATTGTTTTGCACCTGCTGCTCACTTATGAACAAATGCATAGATGATGCCTCGCAATATTTTTTCCCCATGATGGCGAAGGCTATGCGAAGGCATGACCCGCCCCTCTCTCCCTCTGATTGGCCTAGCGTCAAACGTTCATCCAATCACATTCGCTTGGCTATCCTGCATCTCTTTCTACAGTCTGTGGTCAGACTCAGTGGATCAGACAGACAGCAGTTTTGCTTGCTAGCCTGCATGAAAGATGCCACTGTGTCAGTGTACGTATGTAGCCTATAGAGAAATCTAAAAAAAAGAAAAGATAAAAGACTCATGAGAATTGATCAAGGGTGATATAAAAACAGGGTCAATGCATTACAGTGAACTTCAATTCAGCTCATTGTAACACAGTGACATGTATTTGAACTGAAATATAAATCAGAAGAAACAAGGCGATGACATTTAGAAGAAAAAATACACATTTATGTCTGTGCAAAGGCTAAGTAGGCCTAAAAAACTCAGTTACTATACGGGTTGCAATTGTAACATTCAATATGCTGCCAGCTGCCATGCTTGTTGATTTAATGATTGTTTTGCACCTGCTGCTAACGTTATGAACAAAATGCTTAGACCCTTATAGCCTCAGCAACTGCATAGTCATTTTTAATAAAGTAGCCTATGAATGTTAGCTGTCCAGCAAACACACCACTAATAATCATGCTTGGAAGTAGACTACTTTCCCCCCTTTTTTGCTGCATCGTGACATTGAATGAAATATTAGGCTCGTCTGAGATGATTTCTGCCTCGCCTGGGAAGCAGGAGAGAGCAGCCGAGTGCAGTCAGAGGCAGAGAGGGGCGAGTCATGCCTTCGCCATCATTGGGGAAAAATATCGCCTCCGATCCACAAGGCTGTCTTCAACTAACGTTACAATCAAATGAATGCTATTTCTTTGTGAGAGCTTCTCTTCAATAAATGCATTGAACATGTACTTAAGAGTGTCCTCATCGCTGGTAACTGAATATTTACGTTAGCGACCATTGCTACAGTTGTCAACATCTTAGCAAGCTAACGGCTAACAAGCTATCGCTAGCTTTCCTTAACTTTAGGCTAAAGCCTTTTTCAACACTCAGCGTGGTGTTCCACTTGACATAACGTCGAAGCCGTGCTGCCACCACCGCCCGATGAGTCAATATTACCTGGCCATTTTAACGTTAGGACATTGGCTAGGGGGTTACACATTCAAGCTGTAACGTTAGCGACAGCCAGGTGGTAGTAAACAGTGTTGCTACTTACATTTTCAGTGGCTAGCTTCTCGATTATCTCTTCACCGACACCCCGATCCATCAAGAAGTTTCTCAAACTATCTTCCATAGCAGCGATCCTCTATCTAGCCAGATGCACAAACATAGAAGTGCACAAACAACACAGTATTAACTACATGATATCTCCCGGTGCAGAAGCAGGGAGATATTCTGGCAAGCGAGCCTAGGAGCAGCCCGTGACTAGCTGGCTAGTCTTTGGCATGTTGTTGATCTAACCCGTTAGTAGCTAAACACCGTCATAAGCAGAGTTATTAACGTGTAACCCTCAACGTTTTATGAGTATTATTACCTGTGGTTCAGACCAGTTCAGGACAGGAAACATCTCTGGACGTGTGCTGTGTGTTGTATGTAGCCGACGACCAGGGGCAGCTCGAGGCTAGC